>NC_083727.1:61035000-61255000 GCF_028564815.1 Eubalaena glacialis | reverse complement strand
GGAGAATAGCTGGAGACAAATTGGAATTTTGTGAATTCAGGGAAAATATGGATAAAACTTACAGTTAGGAGAACTATATAAATTTATAATTTTGGCTTATTTCTATTTTATTTGCGATCATCTATTAGAAACCATTAATTAAGTCTGTATTTACATGGTGCTCTATGACCATTATGAAAATAAAGGCAAGAAAAGCAAGACCTGTCTACCAAGGACCTTTCCCTGAGATATATAGGATTAATGATGTTTTATACACAAGGCACAAAGCTAGAAGATAGGCATCGGCCAAGTGTATAAATTAAATAAACAAATACAGAAAACCACATTCTATGCCATTGAGTCAGTGAAGAGGGTAGAAGGAATACTTGATGTTATCATGAAAGTGGCATGTTTAGAGAGAGATAGGAGATGGGAAGGCTTTACGGACAGGGTAAGATTTCAGGAGTTGCCTAAAATAAGGGACAAACGAGGAATTATGAATCAGTTCTTCAACAAATGTGAGCATTACTAAAGGATCTTTTTTCATTCCTTGGCCTTTGGCCTTTACACTTAGTTTTTTGAAATAGGGAGGATGCTTCTGACAGAGAGGCCAGAGTGGAACTTTTCACTGTAAAGTCATCAGAAACTAACATTTATTGACGAATATTATATGCTAATACTGCTGTAGATGTTATTAAATTTATAACCTCTTTTAATCTTCCGAATAACTCTGTGAGCTAAGTATTATTTTCCTTATTTCACAGGAGAGAAAGATGTAAAATACTTTAGTGAAGAATGTGTAGGTAATAAGGCAGAATAGACCTTCAACCTAGGCCATCATCCCTCACATGCTATGCTCTAGCCATGACACATCCATACTCACCCAAACTCCATGAGAACCCTGTGAGGTTTAACAATAACAACTATGATTATTCAGTGGCCTACAAAGAACTCTTAACTTTTAATTGAAGAACCAGCCTTTGCTCCTAAGTTTTTTTCAGTTCTTAGTAAGACTCTCAATATTCTTTTGCACAGTGGTTCTTAAACTTGAGCAAACATCTGGAATCAACTAGAAGAATCAGCTAGAAACTTTGTTGAACAGAGATTCTGGGGCCCAATCCAGAGTTCCTGATTCAGTAGGACTGGGGTAGGCTTGAGAATTTGCATTTTTTGCAAGGTTTCAGGTTTTGCTGATGCTGCTAACTTGGAGAGGCAGGTTATGGGAAAAAAATAGAGATGTCAAGTGTCTCCACGTTTTTGGGGTGAGCAATTGAAGAATGAAGTTGACATGGCCTATGATGGGAAAGACACAAGTGGAAAAGATTTAATTTCAGAAATAATGAATTTGATATGTATATATTTTATATCCAGTTGGAAGAACCAGGCAGGCAGTTCGATGTATATAGCCAAGCTGGAGATATAAACTTGGGAGTTGTTGGACTATAGATGATTTTTATGGCATCAATATTGGATGAGATCACTAATTGAGTACAGAGAGAATAGAAAAGGACCAAGGACTGAGCTCTGTGGAACCCCAACAGTAAGAGTTTGGGAGAAAGAGCAGACTGAATAAAGAATATTGAGAGGAAAGAACCACTGAAGTAGGAGAAAACCAACGTGGCTCAGTGTCTCAGAAGTCAGTCATCTGATTTCCATTTTAAAAGGATCACTCTGGCCAATGTATTGAGAATAGACATTAGTGGGCCATGGTGGAAGCAGGGAGACTAGTTAAGTGAATATTCCAATAATCTAAATGGGAAATATTGATATTTTGGTTCAGAATGGTAGCAGTAGGAATAGTGATAAAGGTTAGGTCTGACATTTATTTTGAGGACAGAACTGACAAGATTTACAGAAGGATTGACTATGGGATATGAGAGATGGAAGTGGCAAGCCTTTTGGTTTGAGCAACTGAAAATATAGAGTTATTTACTGAGATGAGGGAACTATGAAGTAGGAGCAAGTTTTGTTGAAAAAAATGATGATTTAGGTTTATTATATGTTATAGTGTGATTTATATTAGGCATCCATGTAAAGATATGGATTTAACAGTTGGGTATAAAAATGTGAAGTCCAGTTAGGAGGCTGGGTCTGGAGACAGAAGTTTAAGAATTGTCATCCCAGAGATGGTATTTAAAGCTATTAGTCTGCATGAGATTACTAAGGAAGTAAGAGTAGATGGATAAAAGAAAGTATATATGGTCTGAGCACTGGGGCTCCCAATGTTAAAAGGTCAGGGAGATGAGGAGAAACTAGTAAAGGTGACTGAGAAGGGGAAACTGGTGACTTTAGAGGAGATCCAGGAAATTATGGTTTACTGGAAGCCAAATGAAGCTCATCTTCTCAAGCGTGACAAATACTGTGATAGGTGAAATAAGATGAGCACTGGAATTGAACACTGAGTTTAGCAATATGAAGGTTATTGTTGACCATGTTCAGGGCAGTTTTGGTGGAATCATGGGGACAAAACTCAGGAATGGATTCCAGCGAGAATGTGAAGATAATTAGAAACAATGAAAATACTGCAAATAGACAACACCTTCTAGGAGTGTTGCTGCAAAGGGATTGTAGAAAAGATCTGGTAGCTGGAAAGAGAAAGTGGTGTCAACTGGTGTTTTTCTTTTGTTTTGTTTCGTTTTCCAGTTTTATTGAGATATAATAGACATACAGCATTATATAAGTTTAAGGTATACAGCGTAATGACTTGACTTTGATATATCATGAAATGATTACCACAGTTCAGTTCACATCCATCATCTCATATAGATACCAAAAAAAAAGAAAAAAGGAAAAAAAATTTCCTTGTGACGAGAACTGTTAAGGTCTACTCTCTTAATCATATAGCAGTGTTAACTATAATCATCATGTTGTATATTATATCGCCTCTGCTTATTTATCTTATAAGCTGGAAATTTGTACCTTTTGACCACCTTCATCCAATTCCCTTTCTCCTTTCTCCTTTCTCCCTCTGGTAACCACAAATCTGATCTCTTTTTCTATGAGTTTTTTTTTTTTTAATTGATTTGATATATAAGTGAGATCATACAGTATTTGTCTTTCTCTGTCTTATTTCACTTAGCATAATGCCCTCAAGGTCCATTCATGTTGTCACATATGTCAGGGTTTCCTTCTTTTTTATGGCTGAATAATATTGCATTGTACAGATATATACACCACAACTTTTTTATCCATTCATCTGTTGATGGACACTTAAGTTGTTTCTCTGTCTTGGCTATTGTAAATAACGCTGCACATGGGGTGCAGATATCTCTTAACATAGTGTTTTCATTTCTGTCAGATATATTCCCAGAAGTGGAATAGTGGGATCATATGATAGTTCTTGATTTTCTGAGGAAACTCCATACTGTTTTCCATAGTGGTTGTAACAATTAAAATTGCACCCACAGTGCACAAGGATTCCCTTTTCTTCACATCTTTGCCAGCATTTGTTATCTCTTATCTTTTTGATGATGGCCATTCTAACAGGTGTGAGGTGAAATCTCATTGTAGTTTGATTTACATTTCCCTTATGATTAATGATCTTGAGTACTTTTTCATGTGCCTGTTGGCAATTCATATATCTCCTTTGGAAAAATGTCTATTCAGGTCCTTTGCCCATATTTAATTGGATTATTTGTTTTTTGGCTATTCAGTTGTATGAGTTTTTATATATTTTGGATATTAACCCATTATCAGATATATGGTTTGCAAGTATTTTCTCTCATTCCTTAGGTTTTCTTTTCATTTTTTTGATCATTTCTTTTGCTGTGCAAGCTTTTTAGTTTGACATAGTCCCATTTTCTTATTTTTTATTTTGTTTCTTGTGCTTTAGAGGTGTGATATCCAAATAATCATTGCCAAGACTCATGTCAGGGAGCTTTTTTCCCTATGTTTTCTTCTGGGAGTTTTATGGTTTCCAGTCTTACATTTAAGTTTTTAAACCATTTAGAGTTAAGTTTTGGGAGTGGTATAAAATAGGGATCTAGTTTTATTCTTTTACATGTGAATATCCAATTTTCCCAGCACCATTTATCAAAGAGACTGTCTTTTCTTCATTGAGTATTCTTGGCTTCCCATCAAATATTAGTTGACCATATGTTTTGTTTGTTTTTAAAGAAAGAGGAAATAACAGCATATTTCTGTGCTGTTGGGATAAACCAGAAGAGAAAAAACTGATAGTGCAGGATAAAGAGGAGAATTTCTAGAATAATAGCTTTGAGAAGGTGAGAGGGATAGGATCTAATACATAGGTGAAGGTGTTAGAATTAAATAACATCAAAAACACAGCCATAATAAAAGGAGGGAAGGCAGAGTATCTGTACCTAGATGCAAATGAGTGGGTTGATTTGGTAGTGGAAGTCTATGGAAGGTTTCTGCTAATTGTTTCTATTATTTCAGAGAAATAGGCCATCTTCTGAGAGTAAGGATAGCAGATGTATTGGGGGGTTGACAATATGACTGAGACAAAAATCCTATGTAAAAACTTGTCTCTTTAGGTAAGATAGATCAATTGAGCTAATAATATTTAGGAAGGAACTAAGGAGAAAATAAGCCACTCTCCCTCCCCATTGCAATATCCATAACACACTGCTCTAGTCTTCCTGAGATAGACCACCATAAGCAGTGTGGGTCAAGAACTGGGGTAAACTGAAGACACCTTGTTCAGATCACAGCTGCTATAGTGGATCTTACAGATCTCCGTCTTGGATAATGCCCTCTGTCCTTACTCTCTTCTAGCTTTTGCTGGACAGGAAGATAAGGGTCCTGTGAAGCTGGATCATGATCCAAGAGTTGCTATTTTTACTGCATTAATTATAAACCATATCCAGCTCAAGGGTATAAATGCACATTATAGGAACATTCTGCTATAGGGTCAAGTGTAAGACATTTGGGAGTGATCAGTTGGGTGCTATCTCCATATTTTGAGTTTTTTGGTTTACAGCATGCAAATAAACAGACTTCTTTTTCTTTTATAGTGCTTGGTGAACAGTGTGGTTAATTGAGTCAAACCACATGAGTCATCTTAGGAGAATTGGTATAGGCCATGTGTAAATGAAACAAGCTGGGCTAAAAGCTACTCTGCAGTAGGTAAAATATTTGTGATTAACCTAGAGGAATCAAAGAAGTAAGTTTAGTAAGAATTGTGGTTCATAGAGAGATGGGAATCATGATACCCTTAAACCTAGAATGACTAAAGCAATTGAGCCCAGCAACTGCTAGTGTATCTTGTCTCTGAAAGATCAGGGCACCTGTTCCCTTAATTGTGGATGTGAGAGGATCCTAAAGATTAGATAACGAATGAAACACTGTGGATGCACCCCTAGCCACCCTAGCAAATATCCTGTAACACACATATCTCATTGTGATTTTAGAATTAATGGATTAATTAAATCTCATAACGCCAGGGGCCAATTTAATAGCATGAATGTAAATCTAGGGTATAGAAAACTAGAAAGAATTGGTACACCTCTGGGCTTGTTTTTCACTGTTGAATTATTGATTTGGTTGAGGCACTCCCAAGTCTCAGTTATGAACCAATGATTTACACATAATAGGTGTTCAATAAACATGAATGATTGATTGTTTGATGAGTTAAATCATGCACAGTTGCATTTATAAACAAATGACACAGATTTCTTGCTTATTAGCTTTGTGTAGAAAAGCTTTCTTCTCTTTCTTTCTTTTCTTCTTTTTTTTTTAAGAAATAATTCCAAATATGTCTACAGAATAGGGAGTGGCATTCTTAGATTTCATGGGAACAACATCTGTATACAATATGTGTTTAGATGATATTACGATTTTAGGTGTATATTTAGCTGTGATATTTGTGATTTCTCATTTGTATGAGAAGAAAAGTGCCACATAATCTTGAAAAATTAAAATAAATCATTTGATCTTTTTGGCTCTGATATTTTAGAAGGAAACCATATTCTGTCACGCTACTATCATGTGTAAAAAAATCACAGACAATCAGAATCTTTACACAGCTTCGTTCTCAGTATCTGAGACATTTCTATTTCTTTATGAGGAAAATACCCAGGGATGGGTCTGCATGCTTTCTCCAGTAAGCAGCTAAAATAATGGTGGAGATAATGAGTTTTAAGAAAATGTGAAATGTAGTAAATGAACACCAGACTATCAAAAATTCTGTGAAGGTTTACACTGATGAATTAGAGGAAGATGGAAATGTAGAAAATATCATATATACGTATTTCTAACAGGAATCCATTTTCTAAAAATAAAATGTTTATTATTTTGAGTTTTCTGTCAGTTTTAATTTTAATTATTTTAAGAGTCTTAATTAGTTTGCAACCAATTTATGTGTACTTAAAACAATTAGGAGATACTAGAAATTTTAGAGATTGTGAATCTTGCATAAAATAGTAATCCTATCTCTAATATAGCTTTGTATTTAGTAATTGTATAAAATATTCCACCTATTTTAGAAATTTAGACTCTAAATTTAACTACTAATAAAAATTTGGAGAAATTCTGGACTTAGGACTTCCTTTTCTATCACAAAGTATGAATTCTAACATACATTATCCTTAAGAAATTACATTATTTTCTCAAACCTTTGCCTTTTATGATAAATTCTGAAATTCAAATGGTATACATTGTTACAAAATTTCTAAAAATTCTGTTAATTAACTCTAATAATTTTTTTTAAAAACCTCAAATTTACTTTCATGAATCAAACTATTTATGAATGTTTAATTTTAAGCTAATTTTTAAAAAATAAAATATTATTAAGAAAGGTAAGGTTTACACTGCGTGCCTAGGACAATAGACTCAGCTCTTATTTGGAACAAGACTTGTTAAAATAAAACAAAACAAATTCACAAACACATCCAGACCTATCCATGGGACATGAAAAAATGGGAGATTGGTTGTGATCTTCAGAGGCACACCAGCAGTTTTATATAATATTGGCTCTGACGAAATAAATAATTAAACTGGGTTTTGCCCTCAGATCTGCTAAACAAAATCCAGATAATTATAGATTCTTTTAAGTTTTCTATTCCTCATGTAAACGTCCATGCTCTTAAATTGGTCCCCAGCATGCCAATGATTGTTCACAGACATTTCAAATATCATACAAAGGAATAAAATAATGCATGGAAAAGTCAGATGATGTCATCATTATGCCACCAATTAGACAATCATAGTTTGTCATTTGATGAAAGCGTGGAGTAGCAGTTATTATATCCCTTCACAGTTGTGTTGGATACCCCATCTCTGTTTTCAGCCATTTGCCTTGACACCTCAGTAGAATTCCTAGTTTCTGGTAGAACAGAAAGTCCCAGGTCCAAAGTTTCTCCAACTCAGACTATGCTGCCAATGACAGTGCAGTCCAGTAAACTCATAAAATCCACATTCTTCTGTGGTTCTATATGTTGTTTAGAATCATGTCTTTTCAGTTCCCCTTTGGATTAAATTCAAAGGTTCCAAGAACGGTACTCCAAAATTGTCAAAATTTGATTAAATATGTATTGGTACAGTCATCAATTTTTTATATATTGATAGTCAAATTTAGTCAGGTTTTCTTTTTTTTTTTTGTCTTTGACTATTACAGTCTCCAAACTGATTTCCTGTTTCAGCTTTATCTCTCTCCTACCTAACTGCTGGTATTCTCTCTTTTTTAGATTTCTTTAATGGTTTTTCATTGTTTATAGAGTAGAGGCTAAGTTCATTTGCTTGGTATTCAAAGCTCTTCATGATTTGGCCTGTACCACTGGTTCTATTTATCCCTCTCTGTCTTGTAAATTATTCTTTAGCATTCTAAACCTGCTTGTCCGTTTCCCTATTCACATGATGCTTTGTCTCTGTCACTTTGTCGAGGTATCTTTTAGCAGGAAAGTCTCCCTTTCTCTTTACCTAGTTACTCCTACTCACCTGTTAAAACTCTGTCTTGACTCATTCCAGAGATTCTTTCCGGATAGTTATTTCACCTCTAAACTGGATGCCTGTCCTTGATGCTTTTACAATATGTGTTGGAGTTCAAGTCCTGCCGGTAACTCCATCTTCTGTCTAGGCTTCTTTTCAAAGAAGAAGATCTGTTAAAGAACAGTAGTCTAATGAGGAACAAAAGAACAATTTATTAATTACTGTGCATGTGCCTGATAATCGCCACTACAGGAGAAATTGGATTGGTGAACATAATTTAGGTCAAAAGGTTTAAGCCAGTTTCCTTCATTCTAATTCTCTGTGTAACCTCTGCCACCTCTATTGAATGGTGCCCCATCAGGACCACCTTTTTCTCTTTCAGTTTCAGCTACTTATCCATACAGCTGTTAGGGATAAATGGACTTTAAGATTTAAAGAAAAGGGACTTAGGATCAAAAGACCTGGCTTAGACATCTTGACCCAAGTCTCATTCTCCATAGCTGAGCCTCACCAGCTGACTTGGAATGCCAGTCCTCATCCAGGCCGTTCATTTAACAAAAGTGTTTGAGCACCGCCTATACCTCAGTATCTTCTGTTCTAGCCCCTGGAGATGTAATAGTGGAAAACATAGAGAAGAGAAGTCTTCCTTCCACCTCACATTTGTCTGAGGGTATAGAAGGGATTTGTGACTCATGAGATGTTTCATAATCTTCATTTATCATCTGTATCTCATGCAACTTATGAATCTCTTTAGATGCTGTCTTCTGTTTTTATTTTCCCCAGAGACACCATACAGTTGTCTCTCTGTTGCCTGTCAGTGTGGTTTTGTAAATACACAAGTGCCAAGTGTGCTTGGCAAAATAGTACATGATATTTGTTCTTATTTTGTATAGGTAATGTGTATTTAACATAAAAAGCAGATAATACAGTTGAGAAAAAGAAAAAAATTAAATAGAAAAAAAAATCCACAGTCCAGATAAATAACGACTATTAACATTTTATGACAAGGCCCCAAAATGTGAATAATCTCAAGATGATAAAATTTGCATTAGAGTTACAATTGCAATCAAATATTTCATATATAACATGAAACTTCAGGTTTGCAATGATTATAATGATAATGATGATGATATCAAAATAGCAGCTATTTTTTTATACATCTACTACATATCAGGCAGTGTAGTAGGCTGTTTAAGTATCAAAACTCCACAATGGGCTTTTAAAGTAGACATTATTATCCCTATTTTATAGATGTATAAATAGACTCAGAGGAATTAATACATTCCTTGAACATTTAGCTTTATTTACAAATATAACTTTTGAGAAGACATAGTTTGTATTTTATATACAAGTACACATAATTTATCTAAATTCAGAATGGCTTCCAAAGGTCACAGGATCCTTAGCAAGAAATTTAGAGATAATTTCAAAATAATAACCCAAGAGGAGTTTAAAAGAATTACATAATCTTGTTTGATGAACAATTCCTCATGTCAGAATATCCCAGATTGGGAGACATAACAGCTGTAGTGACTTGGCATTCGAATTGGATGGGATAGATTGTTGTTCTGTTGTGGGTAGGCCTTTTATACTTTAAAAGTAATAATGTTTTTATTTAGAGAATGAATTGGATTTGGGGGCATGTATGTTATATGCTGCAATTTAAAATTTTTGGAGTTTCTTCGTATTTTTAAGAGTTCTTCAGTTTGAAAGAACAAGGCTTTCCTACAAATACCAGGCAAATTGCTCAGCAAGTTGTGCTGTCGATCACCTCTGGATAGAAATGCTCACAGAGTGCTTAAGTGTCCTTGTAATTTTACAGCCTCTTTGAGTCATGTTTTTAGAACCCCAATCATTTTCAAACTGAAGCACTCTCAAAATTTTACAACTTTATGAGCAATGTAAAGTTATTTCAGTATTTTATAACTTTATATTTTCATATAATTCTTAAAGAAAACGCATGCCCAATCTGTTTCCTAGTGTGATGATATGTGATTGAAACATTGTACAAATCACATCAAATTAGTTTTGAAAAACAAATAAAGGCATTATAATTTTAATAGACCTTCCAGAAATGAAAAAGCATTGGTTGAAAGGCTATCTTGATTTTTGTGAGTTAAAACAGACAAAACAAAAAATTAACTGACGACTTTACAGGTATAACAATGTAACAAAAGAAAGACATAAATCTTTTAGTGTTGGTCTGAAGAGACTGAAAGGGAGAAAAGCTAACATAACTACAATTTCCACAGCTTCCCTCTTCGCTACAAAATTATTCAGAAAAACAATGTGGGCTCATTTATATCCAGTGACCTTACTGTATGTCCTGGAGATATCACAGTTATCTTGTGCTATTAAGCTTTCTTTAGAAAATGTAAGATTAATATTAGTTTAATTGAAAGATTGAACAGAAACACTGACATCCATTCAACCAAATCATTAAATTCAACACTCCATATGGACACAAAGAACATCTAATTTATCCAATTAAAATAATTTCGGTGCCCTTCAAAGGTGTATTGCCATAACAAGCAATGAACCACTTTTTAATAATGCTACAGTCTGTCCTCTTATGATGACTTTAACAGAAAAGAAGTATTTTATTTGATGGACTAGGTAAGTTGGATCCTAAGCCAACTAAAAAGAAAATAATAGCGCCTCCTTTAATAATGCTCCTGCTAGAAAATTTTGGCAAATAAATGTATTTACTTTGTTGTCGGTTCCACATGAATTATTTTATTGGCAGGTTTATTTATTAATTATCCAGAGCAATGGCTTTGAGAAGCTCAAGCAAGCCTACTGAATAATAGATAATGCAGTCTTCCCAATAAGTCCATTAGGGATATTCAAGTTATTCCTGACATAATAAAAACTGTTCTGAAACAGAAGCAACTTAGGAAAAATAACTGAAAGTTGAATTCAAGTGCATATTAACGTAAAACAATTTTGCTATTTTTCTAAATAAACTGTGGGGGAAAAGTCCTAAGCATCACAACAAAGATGGTATGGACTTCCAGGGAACTCTAATATAAAGTACCAAAGCAGAGAAAAGGTGGAAAGACTATCAAGTTCATTTCTCTTTTTTGGAAATAAATGGGAGATAGTGTAGTTAGAGAAAATTTAAACCTAAGAAAATTAAACATATTTTTGTGAGCAAATACATAATCTAAATACATGTATGTTTCCTTATGTAGATGAGTTAAATCCCAGAACACTGATAGGATTTCCAGGCAATATTATCATAGAAAATTGAAGCTATGGAAGATTGGTGTTCCAATTTTTTGTATATTTTTCAAACTTAGAAAGAAAGGCAACTCTAGAAACTGTAGACGTACATTTTTGACCTACAGTTTTTACCTTAAGGCATTCTATATTATCTAAAATAATTCATGGATAGACAGAAAATAAAGTGATAACCACTATGAACTAGTTGGGTCAAGTTATACTAAAATATTATGGTTATTACTATTTTTGCTATGTTCACTGGACAGGCCAGTCAAAGAAACATGGTAGAATTGGTGTAACGTAATGAATGTCCAACAAGGCATTTAAGAGTGTCTGATGCTAAACTATTGAACAGTCTGGGGACATGTATCTTATGTGATAGCATAGGCAGGCAAGTTAGTAACTTATTGATTGAGTGGTTATATCCTAAATATGCTTCTTAATGGATTGATGTCTGTAAGAAGGATGATTTTTGATGGTGTGCTATGGGCTCTGTCTTTGGTCATCCCTTGGTCAATATCTTCATTAATGATTTGGATGAAGGCAATGAATTGCATGCTAATCACTTTCAGAGGTAATGAGAAGGCAGAATAGAAAGAAGCTCCACAAAAAATTTAGCATTGCTTAGCATAGTAAAAACCACAATGTGTTTGTTAAATAAATATGTTATTTCTCCAAAGAGATCCTAGTTGAGCAATGGGTTGAATTTGTAATAAAAATATTTAATTAGGAATAAAATGGCAACATAAAAATGAAGGGTCATAGAGAAAGAGCATAATAAACGTACAAAGGATTTAGTCAATAACAAGGTAACAAGCTTCTCATGAGTTACCAGTGAGAATTGACTCCCCATGAACCAGCCTGTCCTTACCACGGAAACTAATAAGAATTCTCGTAATATCAATGTCTAATAAAGTACAATTTACAGATTAAGGAAGTGATGGCTCCACCCTATTTCATGCAGGTCAGGTCATAACTGGAATCCTATTCATTTCTAGGTACCAGTCTTCATATTGGACATGGACACTCTAGAGCAAATCTAGGGTAGAATGCAGTTGTGGAAACAATCATGTAGTTAAGATGTTTGTGCCAAATATTTCTCTGATATTATAAATTCATACATGATATTAATTTACAAAATGTAGGATCTTAACTTCTGTCCACTAAAATTTCATGTTCAATCTACCATTTCATAGAAACTACTTTCCACATGGTCATAGTGGTTTATGTTGCAATAAATCCAATGCTTAGAAAATTCTCACTTTTGACTTCTCAGTTGCATTTGACACTGTTGAACACTGTCTACTTTTTGAAATTCTCTTTCCTTGGCTTCTAGGACACCACAATCTCCTAACTTTCTTTCCATTTTTGACCATGGCTTCTCATATTTCTTTAAGGGCTGCTCCTCCCCCCCTTAAATATTGGCATTCCTTACTCCTTTGTCCTGTTTCCTCTCCTCACACCACTGTGCCCTCTCTTCTTGGAATCATCTTTTATTGTCATCCATGTGCTAAGGGCTCCCTACTCTATGTATCAGTCCCAAACCTCTCTCCTGAATTCTAGGCCCCCTTATCTAGTGACCTGTTGGACATCTCCACTTGGATAGAAATATACTTTGGTGAAAGGTGCAAGGGAAGGAACCATTTTATTTCTCAAATGGCAGTAAGCTAGTTGTTCCTACCTAATTATTCTGTTAGACTATAAGCAAATGAAGGCATCCATGTCTTGTCTAAGGCTGTGTTCACGCAATAGCTCATTGCCTGACCGAGTAGGCTTTTAATAAGTACTGGTTAAATGAATGGCTGAATGAATCAGTGAGGGAATCATCAAGCTCAGACACTTTTCCATCGTAATGCTTTCCACTGCAATTACCCTTGTCAAAACCACTATCATTTCCCACCTGGGATACAGGAGTAGAATCCCAGTTGATCTCTCTCAAAACCATCTTGCTTTTAGAAAGCTTCCATAAACCAATCCATATTTTATAAAGTAGCCAAAGCTAGCCTCCTAAAACACAGATCTGATCAGACCATGCTCCTGTTTAATATGTTTAAATGGATTTCCACTGTGCCTGAGCCTGATCTGCAGGAGCTCTATAATCTATTTCCTGCTTTCCTATTTATGACATTTCCCCATCACTTTTTATGCTACCAATATTCAGGATGTTTTACTTCTTTAAGTGTGCCATATAATCTTTATTTCCCCCTGGCTGATTGTCTTTAGATCTTGGCATGAAGTTTCTTCCTCCAGGAGACCTTCCCTGATTTTTTTATTCCAAATTATGTTTCTTTTGGCTTCCAAAGATGATTTGTACTGCCTTATCATATCATTTATTCTTACAGATTTTCATAATATCTTGTTTAATTATAAATCTCCTTCACTAGATTGCACTCTGTGTAGGTCACGGCCAGGATGATCTTGTCTATGTTAGGTCCCCTGCTCCTAGTACCTTGCCTTTCGCTTCATAGGTGTGCAATTGTTGGATGCCTGAACAGAGCCACTACAGTGTGTTCACAGATTGCCCTTCCTGTTTCTCTTGGATTGTGCTATTCATCAAGAGTTGATACAATTTAATGCATGACAAAGAAAATCAAACACTACTAAAATCATTCTGTTTTGAAGTGCAGCAACATGTTTGTAGAACAGAGGTTTAATTAAAAATGAATGACTTATATAAAGAAATATAACAATTGGATTCACAGAACTGCAGTCCATAGTCTATTAACTCTAGTATTTGTAATGTATTGTGGCAAATAATATGTCTAAAAAGAGTTAGGAACAATATTTAAATAGGTTTAGTATTGTTTCAAGATTAGTTGGGGAATCAATTAAATAGAAAAGTTGAAAGAAAAAGACCAGTATACCTTACATAAATTATTCAGAATTTAGTATATAAGACTAAATTTTTGGTTTATGTATGTTTTAACTTAATTATTTTATTTACTACCACAGGAACCCTGTGGCATGGTTTGTGGCATAATGACATGTGAAAAAAATGATACTAAGAAAGGTTAACCTGTGCAAAATAAAGGGGTTACTAAGTATCGGGGTTGGACCTCAAACCTAACTCTTCTAACTCCTCACCCCATGTTTTATGCACTAGGCTAAATAGAATATCTTGTAACTCACTTTACATAATTTTCTGGTCCATTTGCTCTCTTGCTTCAGTAAATGTGCTCCTCCATTAGTTCACTTACCACTACATTTTGCCATCTTTATATCTCCATTTTAGCCCAGAGCAAACAATTTATTTCAAAAAAACGTGGTTTCCATAAAATGTTAGGAAAGTGAGGGAAGAATGACCTTTATAGACCCAGCCATTTTCCTCCAGAAATGATAGGCAAATGAGTTGTATAGAAGAGTCAGTTTTTTTTTTTTTAATTAAGGGAAGATTGAAAACTCCACTAAAAGTATGACATGTATATGATACTTACCAAGTTCTAAATACTCTACATGTATTTGTTTATGTACTTCTCAAAATAACCATATGAAGTAGTTACTATTGCTACCCCCATTTTACAGATGAGGAAACTGAGGCACAGAGAGGTTCAGAAACTCACTTGAGGTGGTACGTGTGTAGATGGGATTTTACTAGGGCCCAGAGTCTGTTTTTAACCACTATGGTAACCTGTTTCTCAATAACTGTTTTTTCTTGACTTCCTTAGATCTCTTAAATTCACTTATTCAACAAACATTTGTCAGACACTGAACATTGGTCAGGCACTGAAGGGGAAAATCAGATATGGTTCTTGTTCTTCAGGAACTATTTTAGCTTATTTCTACTGATATTGAATATTCTGTGGAATACCTTTTTCTCTTCCTCAATTAGATGTCTAATGGAGGTCCAACTATATAACAAGATGAAAAATTGATGTTTGAAAAGTTGTTGTAGTATAACAGGTGAACTCATATAAAGTTTCTCTTTATTGAAAAAAGAGGCTGCATAGATTTGGATGTGCATTTTCTTTGTTAATATGGGTCTGAGCAACTGAGATTGCAGACATTAGGAGTGTAAATGGAGGAGATTGGACAAACAAGGGAAGTGCATGAATGTATGTGTGTGCACATGTGTGTGTGTGCTTATGTGGTGTCAGTACAGGGACTAACAGGCTAGAAAGAGAAATTCAATTGCTGTTGCAAAAATTCTAGTGTTGTAAAGGTGAAAAAAGGAGAGGCTGACAACTGGGGAGGAGATGATTGGTGGTCCAAAATACAGGGAGGTAAAAACAAAAAGAAAAAAACAACTTTTAATAGCTATGAACCAATGACCACATAATAATCTTTGAAAGTTATAAAAATCCTATGTAAGTAATTTTGTATGCAGAATAATAGTGATTAGAAAGAAGACATTCTAGAGAACATTTATTATTAAAATATTCTTCAAATGGCTAAAGTACGTCATTAGTGAAATTTGCTTTCTTTATTGTTTTTCCATGTCCCACTCACTCTAACTGCTTCCTTTCTCCACTACTCCTTCTCTTCAACCTCCTTCCTGTAGTTGGTCTCTTTAGAAGAAATTAGACCTACCAGAATTGGCCAGTATGACATACTGCAGGACCTTTGCCCACACTGTTGTACTCAACTGACGTTTTGTGGATCTGACTGCCTTAGAATAAATTCTGCCACTGAACAGCTGCACCTAGCAGGAACATCACATAAATTTCTGGGAAGTCCAATATTGGAAAGACGTCAGAAAATTGGAGTCAGTTCAGAAAAGAGTAACAACTGAAAAGGAACTGGGGGAAGGGGATGATTTATGAGGAGATAATAAAATAAATATATACTGTGCATCATCCTATACATATACAATACATAATTCTGCGATGGGAATATGTTAAATTAAGAAACGTATTAATTTCAATGAAATCTTCAAATATGTTTCAGCTGAGATAATACTTAAGTTATTTAAAACTTGATTATTTCTTAGAAATTAGGAATTAATGATAATTATTTATCACCATTAATAACTGATAATACTTAGTAGTCATTATTTAAAATTCCTGGTAATTTTATAGAACTAGTAGAGTTTCTAGATGTTAACTGTGACACATCTAATTTTTCTTATTTTTTATTTTATTTTAAAATTTTTATTGGAGTATAGTTGATTTAAAATGTGCGTTAGTTTGTGTTAGCTTTGGGTGTACAGCAAAGTGAATCAGTTATACATATACATACATTCACTCTTTTTTAGATTCTTTTCCCATATAGGCCATTATAGAGTACTGAATAGAGTTCCTTGCGCTATACCATAGTTTCTTATTAGTTAGCTATTTTATATATAGTATGTTTTATTTTTAATGAACAAATGTTTATATTTAATGTTGATTAACCAAGCTCAGCAGTTAATGAAAAATAGCCAAAATTACACAGTTTGTGAATTTACTAAATGCAATGTCAGACACATATTAGGCTCTTATGAATATTTTTTAAACAAACAAATAAGTGCTAATAAATCACGTTGGCAAAAATGTTATATATCTATAATCTCAAGGAAGTAATTGCAAGATGAAAACGAAAAATTTAGTTTTTTGTTAGCTTTCAAACCTGTGCATTTGTGCAGATAAAATTTAAATTCATCTGTCAGGTAATAAAATGATTGGTTTTTTAAAAATCATTTTTTAAAAATCTGAAATTGTTTTT
Source organism: Eubalaena glacialis (assembly GCF_028564815.1). NCBI lineage: Eukaryota > Metazoa > Chordata > Mammalia > Artiodactyla > Balaenidae > Eubalaena > Eubalaena glacialis. The sequence continues at coordinate 61,238,269 of NC_083727.1, read as the reverse complement.
AACACCTCAGTGTTCTTAGAAAGAATTGCTGTTTTGGTGATATTAAGGTTTCCACAGTCTAAAACTTGGTGTGTCTCTTTATTCATTTTGAAGTTTTATTTGTAAAGAAACTACAGATTTCCTTAGAGTGTTTTTGAAAAATAGCCTATGTGTTTATGGCTATTAAAAAGAGCATTTCCCCATTTTCATCTTCTAACTGGTTAAGGATAAAGTAGAGGAAAGCTGTGGGATTTTGTTTATATAGATATCTACTCAATGACAGAATTATGTTACTAATTCAGCATTTTTTCTTATTTTCTCTTGTGTTTTCATATTTGATGCAAACAAGAGTGTTGTTCTCCTCTTCAACAGTTATATTGCTTATTTACCTTTCATATGTAATTATAGAGCAATGTTAAATACTATCCAGATTAATGATAATATTAATGGTGAGGGTTGTGATGGAGTTTAGTATGCACGTTGCTAGTGTTTCACATTTAGGAGGAATTTAGACCAATCACTCTTTTTTTTTTTTTTTTTAATTGAAGTATAGTTGATTTACAATATTGTGTTAGTTTCAGGTATACAGCAAAATGATTGAGTTATATATACATGTATTTTTTTCAGATTCTTTTCCATTATAGGTTATTACAAGATATTGACTAGGGTTCCCTGTGCTGTACAGTAAATTCTTGTTGTTTATCTATTTTATATATAGTAGTGTGTATCTGTTAATCCCATACTCCTAATTTATCTCTCCCCCCTCCCTTTTGGTAACCATAAGTTTGTTTTCTATGTCTGTGAGTCTGTTTCTGTTCCGTAAATAAATTCATTTGTATTATTTTTTAGATTCCACATATAAGTGATATCATATAATATTTGTCTTTCTCTCTCTGACTTACTATTCTGTAGGTCCATCCATGTTGCTGAAAATGGCAATATTTTATTCTTTTTTATGGCTGAGTAATGTTCTATTGTACATATATACCACACTGTCTTTACCCATTCATCTGTCGATGGACATTTAGGTTGCTTCCATGTCTTGGCTATCGTAAATAGTGCTGCTATGAACATTGGGATGCATTTATCTTTTTGAATTAGAGTTTTCGTCTCTTCTGCATATATGCCCAGGAGTAGGATTGCTGGATCATATGGTAGCTCTATGTTTAGTTTTTTAAGGAACCTCCATACTGTTTTCCATAGTATCTAGACCAATTTACATTCCCACCAACAGTGTAGGAGGGTTCCCCTTTCTCCACAGCCTCTCCAGCATTTATTATTTGTAAACATCTTGATGATAGCCATTCTGACCGGTTTGAGGTGATACCTCATTGTAGTTTCGATTTTAATTTCTCTAATAATTAGTGATGTTGAGCATCTTTTTATGTGCCTGTTGGCCATCTGTATGTCTTCTTTGGAGAAATGTCTATTAGGTCTTCTGCCCATTTTTTAGATTGTTTGTTTTTTTTGATATTGAGTTGTATAAGCTATTTGTATATTTTAGATATTAACCCCTTGTCGAAGACCAATCATTCTTGATTCATGTATTTAGGCATTGCTGGCAGTACAGTGTCTGTGGCAACTTCTCAGCTCTGGCACTGTAGTGTGAAAGCAGACACTGACAATACATAAATGAATGTGTATGGTTGTATTCCACTAAGGCTTTATTAATAAAAGTAGGCTGCAAGTTTGCCGATTCTTGCATTAAATAGTTAATTCTGGTCTTACTTTGCTTTATTTAAAGCCTCAGATTTTCATGTTATTTTTCTTTTATTGACTACATTTACTTTATTTTTCAAGTTTTACTTTTTATTATTTTTAATAGACTATTTTTTATAGTTTTAGATTCATAGCAAAATTGAAGGGAAGATATAGTGATTTCCCATCTACACCCACATATGCATAGCCTTCACTGTTACTGACTTCTCCCACCAGAGCAGTACATTTGTTACAATTGATGAACCTATACTGACACATCATAATCACCCAAAGTCCATAGTCTGCATGAGGGCTCACTCTTGGTGTTGTACATTCTATGGGTTTGGACAAATGTATAATGACATGTATCCACTATTATCATACAGAGTATTTTTACTGCCCTAAAAGTCCTCTGTGCTCTGCCTATTCGTCCCTCCCTCCCTCTTAGTCCCTGGCCCTGGCAACCACTGATCTTTCTATTGTCTCCATAGTTTTGCCTTTTCCAGAATGTCATATCATTGGAATCATTCATTATGACTACATTTACTTTATTTACTTTAAAATTTACCTTTTTATGTAATTACATTGTAATTGTATCTCCTAATCTGTAATAGTACAAATAGGAATAAAATTGTCTATTGACTACCCTTGTATGATTAAGAAAATTTGATTAAGTAATACACAAATGAAGAACTACAAATGTTCAATAAACATGAACATATGCTTAGTCTCACTAGAAGTGAAATAAATAAACACTTCAAAAGAAAGTATACATTTATATTTATATACCTATCAAGCTGCCAAAAATGAAAAATCATTACCTGCTTATATGTGTAAATGCCTGTGAATGCGGGATGGAGAGGGGAGCTGGGAGGAATTGACTTTCTGATGAAAAACTAAAGAGAGAATAAACAGATTCTTTCTGGAGGGTAAATTGGTGATACATGTCAAAGCCTTAAAATGCATACTATTTGAACACAACAATTTATTTGTAGAAATATAAAGAAATACCCAGAGGAACACTAAGTGTATTTAAAGCAATGTTCATGATGACATCATTTGCAGAGTAAAACAACAACTACAAGTGGGAATGTTACTGAGTCCAAGCTTGTACTGATCGCCACACAACAGGCCAAAAAAATCAAGAGATGAATTTTTGGGGCAAGGAATAGCGACTTTATTCAGAAAGCCAGCAGACCAAGAAGATAGTGGACTAGTGTCCCAAAGAACCATCTTACCCAAGTTAGAATTCAGGCTTCTTTTTTTTTTTTTTTTTTTTAATCTAGTAATTTGTTATACTCATATGTCATAGTTAGTTGTATTTTTCAGGCTTCTTTTATACCAAAAGGGAAGGGTTTGTGGCTGGTTTTTTTGCCAAACTTCTTGGTCCCCGAATCCTTTGCTCCTGCAGCTAGCTGTCCAGCTAGATCTGGTCACAGTGTTCCTATAAACCTCCGACAAGACAAATGTTATTCTCTGTTCTGCAACTTTTTATGTTTTTATGAATGGAAAAGTGTTATACCTTTAAAGGTCAGAGCCTTGAGTATGGGCTATCTTGTATATTTCAGGCTCTAGGCAACATTCTTTTACAAAAGGTCAGAGCCATCATGACTAACCACACGCAACAGAGCACAAAGTTTAAAGCTAAAGGAATAGATTCAATAGTAGTCAGGTTTGTTCTTCTCTGTTACAGAAATAAATTTCAAACAAATTGGAATTAAGTGTAGGGGACTTCCGTTTCTTACAATGATGGATTGACAATGTAGCCCAATTCACCCTAAAAAAAAAAAAAAACTGGAAGCAATGCAAAACATCTTCCTAAATGGATCGTATAGTTAATAAGATGGTAAGAAAATACCAGACAAAGAACAGAGAAAACAATAGATTTTTAAAGAGGTATGTCCCAGTCAGTCTTTGGCTATACCTAAGTTGTAAAGCTGGAATTTTGGTAGAGTGTGAAGCAGATATTGAAGTTCAGTCCTTATCAAAGGGAACTACCCCTACTCTGGCCTGGATCCCTGGCAGGCTGTCCCCTTGGGAATAGGGAACATGAAATGTACTCTGAGCGGTTATCCACATGGTCCCAAAACCTTAAGCCTCGGTCTCAGATGGCTACCACCCTTACATGACTGGCAGAAGGAAATGAAGTTTCCCTCTGACGGAAGATATAATTTCCTGGGTCTCAAATTACTTATAAATGTAGGTTTTCAAATAAACATTTAGCAAACAACCAAAGATAATGAGGTATAAAATGAATCGAGACAGCATCAGCCACAATCAACAGAAAGAGCAAAGAACAAAAACAGACCTCTGCACTCCAGATATTAGAAATATGAAACAATTATTTTTTCCATGTTAGTGGAAATAAAAGCTAAGCTTACAAATTTCAGTAAAATCTGAAAACTATAAAAAGTGATATAATTATGCAAAAAAGCCCACCTGAAATTATAACAACTAAAATCTGAGTCAATGTTAAGAACTCAAAAGATGGGTTTACAAGCAAATTATGTATGTTTGATATATTCTGAACTTCAGGGTAGGTCATTAGAAGCTACGCAGAATGAAATGTAGAGAGAGAAAAATATAGAAAATTCAGAAAATAGTAAGAGAGCTAGAGAACCTGACAAGAGGACTTAGTTAGCACGTTTAATCTGCATCCCAGCAGAAAAGAGAGAAAATTATGCAGAGACAATTTTGAAATGACAATGACCGACAACGTCTAAGAACCACTGAAACACATCGATCCACTGATTAAAGAACCTCAAAAAGCCACAGGCAAGATAAACAAGTATTTTCTTAAAAATCTACACTTAGAGACTTAATAGTGAAATTCCAGAAAAATAACAATGTGGTACTGGCTAAACTTACTGTAGTAAGCATATGAAGCTGAAAATGTTGATGCACAGTTATAAATCTAGAAAAAGCTTCTAATATATTAAGTGGAAAACCACCACAATACAAGGGCAATAATACCTTTCAAATATGTATATCTATATAGAGGACTGTCTTGAATATACAGTAAAATGTTCAAAGTAGTAATTACTAGATGGTGGAAATTTGAGAGTCGTAAGCTCATTAGTCATTTTTAACACTTATACGTATTTTATTATTTTTCAAAAATAATTATATTCTCATAGTGTAATTTAAAAATCAAGGTTAAAACACAATACCCAGTGCTGGCGAGGGAACAGTAAAATAGATACTTTCATACTCTGCTGGTGGGGTTATATCGTGAAACAAACTCAATGTTGGGAAATTAGATTGTATGTATCAAAAACTATAAAAATAGCCATGACCATTGATCTGGTGATTTAATTTCTGGTTATTTATCCTAAGGAAATACAGACTTGCAAGAAGATTTTATGCAATGCACAGAGATGCTCAGTACACAAATCCTTTGCCTAGAACACTCTCCTTCATTGGGCACCCTTCAGGTCTCCCTTGAAATGTTGCTTCCTCAGCATGATTTTCCCTCAGTATCCAGTAGCAGTTGATACTCTTACCCAGTTCTTCCCATGATGCACTATATCACAGTTATAATTATGTGGGGTTTTTTTCATCTTTATCTGCATCATTGCCATCTTCTCCTCTTACATATATTTTAAGCTCTTTGAGGCAGGGACTACATCTTTGTTCTTGCCTCTTCTCCTTTGTGCTGAAGCAATGTTTCTAGCTCATTATGGGTAATCACTAAATTTTTAATAAATTCATAAAAATGTTTCTTTCATATTTTATTTCAATAAAAAATAGAAAACTAATAAAAGTTCAGACTGTTAATTTTTAAATGTATTATGTTATATCCATCTATTGGATACCACAGTTGTTAAAAATTAGTATTTTACAAAAATGTTTAGTGTCTTCTAAAGGTTTTTCTTATATATTGTTAAGGAAAAGAGTATGTATGAAAGAGTATTTATGTGATAAACTCACCTTTAAAAATCTCACAGATTAAAAAAAAATCTATATATCAAATATATTATCTTTTTTATTCAACTATACAAAAATATGTGTGTTTATGTGGTGTATGTATAAATGTAAACATAAACATAAATATAAATATATATCTTTAATAGGCAATTCCTCACTGAAAGGTGAATTTGAATAATGACCTAAAGTGCTTGAGGACGTGAATTGTGCTTATGTCTGGGGAACAATTTTAGGTAGGGGGAACGTCAAGTGTGAATGCAAGCATGTGCCTGGCATGTGTGAGAAAGCAAGGAAACCAGTATGGGGGAATGGACAAGGGGAAACAGGGGAGATGAATTCAAAGATCCATTAGCAGAGATTTTACTTTCTTTGTACATTTATCCTTTCTTTTAGGTTTCACTTTTTTCTTAATTATAATTGTTAAGGGCTTTTGTAATGTTTTAAAAGATATCTTAGATTTTTTCCTTAATGGTTGTCTTTTTTGAATTTCTTCTTATATATTATATTATTTCCTTTGCCTGGTTTTACACTGGTATTTTAAATTCTTTGGCTAACTCTTCAAGTTGACTTCATTTATTTTTGTACCTTTTCTTTTAAAGAAATAATGAAAATGAATGAATTATAGTTTATAAGTCTCCCTTTTTTTTTTTTTTTCCGTGTTGCTAGGTTTGCGGGATCTTAGTTCCCCGACCAGGGATTGAACCCAGGGCCACGGCAGTGAAAGTGCCAAGTCCTAACCACTGGACTATCAGGGAATTCCCTCTTTGAATATAATTTTGATTGAATTAATAAGTTTTTACATTTAGTGGGTTTTTTTGTTATTTTTTCATAGTTTTAGTTGTAGTTATTTTTAAGTATGAATTTTTCTGCTTATACAACAATAATATGTTTATGGTAGAAGAGTGGAAGAAAATCTAGAAAGGAGGAAGAAGAAAATAAATAATAATCCCACCCATCATCCACTCATTCAAATGCATATATAGTTATTTTCCTTAAATTTGGGATATTAATTACTTATAGTTTTATAACCTGAATTTTTTTGTATTTGGCTTAATAATTTTTAGACATTATAACTAATTTTTTCGTGAGAAAATACATTTTTTGTATGTGGTAGAAGTACAAAGGACATGAAAGGACATGAATGTAAATGCCCTTCTTCCTGATTCCCAGTGTTCTCCACTTGCCCCAGCTAAAGACAATCGCTGTACCAGTTTGCTGTGTTTCTTTGCAGAGATATTCTATTGCAAAAACTAACATGTTGTTTTCTCTTCTTTATGGTCAGAATATCTGTTGCTTCTTGTGTCACTTATGGTGATAATTGTGAGCCATTGTTTTTCATGATCTAATTCCGTTACTTTTGAAGTTAGTAGAGATTCTTCCTAGATTCGGACAATGGGCTGTTGATTCTTGTTCTTAGCATTTAGTTTCCTTTTGTATTTTCTCCATAGGTATTTTAGTGATAAATTTTGATACCCTGAAGTAAGGACTTTTATTCAAAACTTTGCTTACCAGGGGAATCGTATTTTTCTCTTGTTTTCATTTGTTGGTTCCTGTTTTATTTGTTTATTTTTGGTTTGTTTGGTGCTAAATCATATTTTCTTTATTTACTTATATTTTTACTGTAAGCTACCATAAATTCTTTTTGGAAAGAGATGCACTATAAATCAACCAATACATAAATAACATTTTATTGTTGTGCTACAAAAAGATGATGACTAAGTGTCCACCACCAAGAAATTGCAAAAGCAAGTCTTGGTATAAATGAATGCTGTATCAAGTGTTAAAAATGTATATTTATTGACTTGGAAAGATGACATTTTTCTTAGTAAGAAAAAGAGCAGGTCACATAGTACTGTGTATACTGATATGACTTTAATTAGGAGATGTTTATATTGATCTGTATATGCCCATATCTATATATGCCTATATATTCCCCTATGTACGTATGCCCAATTTATCTATACCCATATCTATATATACTTGATCTATACACGCCCACATCTATCTATGCACAGAGAGAGGTCTTGAAGGGAGTTTGCCAAACAGCAATGATTTGTGGTGGTACCTCTTATATGGATGTTATAATCTCTCATTTATAGTTCTATTAGCTTTTTGATTTTTCATCATGTATACAGAATTTTATCAAAAGTATTATTTTCCTAAAAGAGACCTGACAATTTTTTTCTTTAAATAACTCTTATGTCTAGAATGCCAAAGTTTAAAACTCAGGCAGCTTGTTTACATGTAAGTTGTAAAACTTCACCTAGATTTACCTTTTACTTCTAAACTAACACAGGGTGACGCATCAGAGTTTTGAGTGTCATTCAATTGGCTATAATTTATGTTTACATACAATGCATAAAAGTTTGAAACTGATTTTTATATGTTGCATTTAACTACAAATGGGTTATTTTATCCTAATTTCTTGTCAATTGGTGTTTTAGAAGCATTTCTATACAGAAATCTTCCTAAGAAATATAGAAATAATGTTCTCCCTTTTAGTAACATCATATCTTTAAATACTAAAATCTCTACACTAAAATGATAAAGCTTTGTTATTTGTTCATAATACATATATGGTTGCTCTGCTGTGCAAAGGACAGGAAAGTCACAAAGCTTCCATGTAGAAGCTGGTTATTAAATATTCAAGCTCAGTTTATCAGGACCTTTATTATACCACCAGAAATCTTCTGTAATGAAGAGCTACTTGTAACATCAAAGCACTGGAGACATCATCTCTTCCCCCCATAGCCCATGACCTAAAAGCTTTTCTTTTTATCTTTATATGAAAGAAAAACATGCTTTTCAAAAAAAGCTCAACATTTGTGGACATTGTGTGCATCATGTAAAGTAGACTCTGGATGTAGTCTATGAGGTTTGCCTTTGCCCAAGTGTTTTGTTTTTTCAACATTGTGCTTCTTATTATTTTCTTAGAGAACCAGAAAAAGGAATTTTGTTTTAAAGTAATTTTGAGAAAGAAAATGGTTTCTAATTAGCAACACAGGGTTTTTTCCCAGAATAATCTGAAGGTCTGAAAACGTGGCACTGGTACTTGTTGGACCTTTCTTTCATATTCTTTTTTGGGTTTTCTTTTTGGTGTTTTTTTTAACATCTTTATTGGAGTATAATTGCTTTACAATGGTGTGTTAGTTTCTGCTTTATAACAAAGTGAATCAGCTATACATATACATATATCCCCATATCTCCTCCCTCTTGCGTCTCCCTCCCACCCTCCCTATCTCACCCCTCTAGGTGGTCACAAAGCACTGAGCTGATCTCCCTGTGCTATGTGGCTGCTTCCCACTAGCTATCTATTTTACATTTGGTAGTGTATATATGTCATATTCTTTTAGAAAGTAAGGGAAGCATATTTTATCGGACTTTAGAGATAGTTTTAGGAATCCAAAATTTGAATAGTCATCTCTAAAAATGAATATTACAACCAAATTGGACACTCATAATAGAGCCAGAAGCCCCTGAAATGTGAAGAGGAATGTCAGTGTGCCTGCCTCCCTTTCATTTTCTATCAAATACAGAGTATTAGGGGCAAAACAAAGATGGGAATAATATACAACTGCAACACAGGAAAAGGGACTTTTCTAAAGAAATTACCTAAAAGTTTTCCTTTCACCTGATTTCAATTGTATCTTGCCATATAATACATATATACATTTAGAGACTGTTTAATCATGTTATTTCTATTTGCATGGAGACGTACAATGGTAAGACATTTGTAAGTGCTTTTAATAGTAATTTCACATGGTTGCATGAAAAAAATGCTTGGATTTGTGTAAATACCCCTGGTTTTTTATGTGAAAAACCCAAACTCCAGTATTTATTTGGTTGATTTAGAATCATTAGAGGAAAAGAAGTTGAGGGAAGAGATATTTTTGGTAATTAGAAAAGCAGAAGTGAAACAAATCTGGTTCTTGGACTTACACTCTTTGGCTTTTTTAGTAAGATGTTGAGTTTGAGAAAATACTGCCCTAGAGTAAATTCTAATTTATGCTGAAAAATTTTAGATGCATACTATTCTGCATGAAAGTACAAATGTGAGTAAATTATGTATGGTGACTACTCGTTGCTTAAAGCCTCTTGAAAAAAGAAAAATATTTCTGTTTGCATCTCACTAATATGCCAACATTTGGTTAGTTACATTTACTCCTGTTTACCACAGGTAAACTGCATGGGACATCAGACTGCTCATTATAGAGACAAGTGTGCTCCATTCCCAAAGTTGGATGACCAAACAAGTCATGGTGCATATTGTAATTTCAGTGCTACTGTACATCTTCAAGCCGTCTGGGGTAAGATGCTTACTAAGCACTGCATTTTGGCTGTCAGAATGCTTCATGGATGGTAAATAAAGGCAGTGCTATGGGTTTGCGGAGCTAAACAAATATCTGATGCATTCTAGAAATCTCTTCTAGAAAGCTTCTACTTTGAACCTTAAGTTTTGGAAGAAGTACATTTTGCATTTATTGACTAATCTTTCATTAAAAGCACACTTTCTAGGGCATTCATTGGAAACATCCACTTCTGTTTTCTTGTGATGAGTCAATGCCCATTTCACCTGGCAGAGAACTCAATTGTCAGCAGTGCTGCCCTTTGAAATGTTAGTTTTCCCTCTTTCTAGTTGTATGGTCGGTTACTATTTTTAAAACACAACAAAAACTTTGAAGAGTAAATAGAAAGACCAAAAGCAGAAGAACTAAAAAGAAGTGTATTTGTTTAATTCTTGTCATTTTTCAGAAACCTTATCTCTGGAATTTAATGCCATAGTTTAAGATCAAATTACACAAATACCTCAGTAGGAAATGGATAATTTTTCCTTTATACTTATTTATAGATGTTGCTTTTTATAGTTATCAGCTGTGTCATTGATAAAATCATGCTATAGAACAACACCGAGGTCAACAAACTATGGTCCGAAGGCCAAAGGTCAAATCCTGCCAGCACCTGTTTTTGTAAAAAAACTTTACTGGAATTCAGGCCGTTATTTATGCATTGTCTATAGCTGCTTTCTGGCTACTATGGTCGAGTTGAATAGTTGTTATAGAGACTATAAAGGCCCATAATGTCTAAGTTATTTACTCTCTGGTTCTTTACAGAAAAAGTTTATTGACCCCTGTTCTAGCACATGGATTTGCTAATTTGTAAGGGAATACACAAGTTTTTTGTTTGTTTGTTTTTGTAGTATGTAATAAAGGGGAAGAATAAAAATATTTATTATTTCAGACAAATTTTTTTCAGTGAAGTATATTTGCATTATTGCTTAAAAATTTTTAAAGTCTTAACAATTTCCTATAGAAGGGCATCGTGCTTGGATGCAAATTTGTGTACACTGTCAGGTGGATAGTGAATAAGTTGGTATCTCTTCAAAGAAAAAATATTTTCTAAACCATGCTGTGAGATTGGCATAGAAGGAAAACTGGAAATAGGGTTCAGGTGAGTCAGTGAAGTGGCTTCTAATCATGCAGCTATTATCTGCCTGAAAACTGCACAAACTGAGGTTAGTCTGCAGGCCCTATCAGCTTGTTCTTGGCGAGGCTCCCAAACCTCTAACTGTATCATGGCTGTGGCTTCATTCTCTATAGCAGATTATTCCCATGGCTGTCTCAAAGATAGTCTCTGGGCCAATTTTTTTTTTTTTTTAATCTGTCACATTTACTTCCTAAAAAAAAGTAAAAGAAACTTGTTAAGAAATAAAAAGAGTATATGTGCTAAGTTATTTTTAAATTTTTTTGTATCTTCATTTGGTTGTTAAATAGCTGTGTACGTATGTGTGTGTGCTTGAGTATACGCATGCATGATTAACGAAAACTAGTAGAATTGTGAAATAGTGTACTGAGTTCCAAAATAGAGCTTTTCTATAAAACATCTAGCAGAAGGATAATAGATAATGATGCAATGGTTAACATTACTGTTTTCAGAAATTGAAAAGGAATCGTCACTTGGAGCCAGTTTGGCATTTTCCTATATGACATCCTATTTAGGGCTCTGAATCTCAGCTATGCAGTTTTGTGAATTTGGATCCAACAGAGAAGATGTAGCTTTCACACAATTTTCTTCAGTTATAAGAAATATAATCATTGCAATGGGATGCCTCAAACCTGGGTCACTTAAATCATTTTTGAAGACAGCAGGTGCTCTTCAGGGACATTCAAGATGGGGAAGGTACCTGTTGTTCATTGCATCTCACTGTCACCCACACAGACTCAGTGCAGGCCAGTGTGTTCAGGAGTCAGTCAGGAAGAGGGATATGAAAATGTTGCAATTTAACAAATGTGCTAAAATATAAGTATAGAGAAAAATATTTTGCAAGGCTAAGCTGTTTAGATTCCAAATATTTAGATTTTCTCTCAATGTTAATCCTGAGAAAGTAATTGAATGGGATATGAAGATATAAGTATATACATTAAAATATAATTTTCTGAAAAAAATACCTACTTTATTTTGAGCTAAACAAAACAAGGGTATTTTCAGATTCAACGCATTATAATGTTAATTTATATCAGATCTTGGGAGGAAGTAACCTATTTTATTCTTATTATTTGTTGTCTCAAGATATAGGATTCCTACACTTCTGAATTCCAATTATATGCAGTAGAATTTTGAAGATATAGAGCAGAGGTCAAAATTTTGGACATTGTGATACATATAGCCCACTGACTTTCTATTGGGTATAAATAGCTTTTAAAAAACTAGAAATTTTATTAAAATATAGATTCTAAAATTCCATTGAAAATCTAGGAGATTTTGATGTTTGTTTTGTCTTAAAATTTTTGTTAATGTAAAGGTTGTACATGCACTTGGTATAAAATAAATTCAAATGGTACAGAGGGTCATAAAGAGATTTTCTTGATCCCTGTCCCAGTTTTACATTTTCTTAAGTGTTCGTCCATGAATGCTTATGCTTATATGAACATACAAGTGAAAGAGAAAATGAAATTATGATAAACATATTTTTCTATGCTAAGTACTTTTAATTAATTTTAGTGATTAACTTCCATTTATTAACTTTTATTACTTTACTGCTTTATGCTTTCTTTTATTCTACTTTTATTGTCATTGCTTTAGTATTTTTAAGTTCTTACCTTTGATAAAACTTCCTTTTCTCTTCTCCTACTTAAATTTGTTATTACATAAGTTTCAAATGCTGTCGATTTGATGCTTGACAGGCCTTGTGGTCATCGCAATGACATAGGGAGGAGGGCTTCACAGTGCAAGCAGCAGGGCAGGCTGAGAGGATGCCGTGCGGCCCTGTGAACACCATGCTCCATGCTACAATCTTTCAGTTCCTTAAATACCCGTCCAAAAAGTTTCTAAAAACTCACAGCTAAAAACTATTCCTGGAGAAATAATGATCCTCTTCTTATCAAAGACTGGACATGTTTAGCTACATTAATGTTATTTGAACCCTTCTAACTACTGAAAGGGTCAAGGTGGAGAATAGAATCTAGAATTATTCTGATATATTTTCCAGTTCTTTTCCCTGGTGTATTGAGTTCGAGGGATCTGGGGGCTGATCAAAGAAACAGATATGACCATGAGGTGGCAGTAGCACACAATGAGTTTTATTTGGGCAGTGCTTTGACAGGCTTGCACTTTGGGAAAGGTCCCTCACAGCAGGAGACCTTCCAGAGGCAATGGCTGGGGGACTATACCTAAAAGAGGAGGAGGGCAAGGGGAATCAGAGAAGGATCAGAAAGGGGATTACCTGTCTAGGTGATGTTGCTGAGCAGCATGATTGAGAGTCTCTGGGTCAGAGAGCTCTGAAGGGTAGCAGCAGTTTGGGGTCTTTCTTTTATAGCCACAGAATTTATCTGATCTATGATTAACAGATCTTGGGTGCAGTTTTGTGTGGTATGCAAAGCAGGAAGGCTCTAAAAAGCTAAAACCTGCTTATTTGGGCTACATTTAAAGCAACTGGATGTGTAAAACTGGGGATTTTTTGGTGGGCTTTGGAGCTACAGTCCCGAGCTGCTGTGAAGAAATAGACAACATAGGGCCAATGTACAGAAGCCATTTTTTGGCTCATTAATATAACAGCTAGGTCTCCCTAATTTTGTTTGTGTATGTGTGTTTTGTTTCATTATAACATATTCCAAATAAACATAAAATATGCACACCAATATAATGTATAACAGATACACACCATCTATATTTGTTAAACTCATAATTTTGTCATAATTGCTCCAGGTTTTTTAAAGAAGTAAATCACTAGAGTTTAATTCCTCGTGTGCCACTTCCTTAAAACTAGTCCCCTCCTTGCCCTCTTCAGAGGAGTCTCCTAAGTATGTTTAGATTCAAATACTATATATATGTGTGTGTGTGTGTATTTTATATATATATATATGTAATTTAAAATGATTTAAAAACTTGTTTTGGGATGGTTTAAAACTTTATGTAAATAACATAGCATACATATTCTTCTGTCCTCTCCTTACAATTCTTGAAATTTATCCAAATGTATCCAGTTGATATCTATAGATCAAGTTTGTTTTCACTGCTAAATAGTATTTCATTATGTGAATATAACATGATTTTTGAACAATTTCATATTGATGGACATTTAAGTTGTTTCCAGCTTATTATTTTTGCAAATGATGTTGTAGAGAGCATTCCTAGACATATCTTCTTATGTAAATGCTGCTATTTGGCTATTCCATTTCAATACTCTGGAAATAAATTGGCAAATAATTCCCAAACACCCCATGTGCACAGTGTTGGGACGATAATGAAATTAGATATACTTTCTATTTTTAATAAATTTATAATCTTGGTTTAATCTTGTATATATTCCTAAATAAGAATGACTCTAGTATTTGATAGTTTAATTTTACCTTTAATTTTACTAAATGTAAATTTATTTCTAAGACAGCAGTATTGTCAATGTCATTGCTTGATTATTTCCCCCAATATTTGGTTTTGGTAGTCTTCCAAATTGCACAGGCAAATGTGAATGACTGAGTTATAGTTTTGTCTTAGGGAGAACGTTGTGTTAAAGAGCCTTTCTGAATTCCTAATACTGTCACTTGCTCGGTTAATGATTTATTAAATACTTCACAGCAATTAGATAAATGAGATTTTCAAAAAATGTTTTCCACTACAGCTCAAGTAATTGAAATCACTTCCTTCAGAGCTGTATTTTGGGAAAAGTCATAGTGGCAGGCACATGACGTAGTAAGGATAATGATCAGTGTAAGCTGATAACTTATAATGGGAAATACATACAGTGTTTGAACTGCATTCTAAATCACTTGTTTTTCCAGCATTTATTATATGCAACAAACACGTAGCAAGTGGTTAGCTAAAACAGGTAGTTTGAAAATATTTTAGCATTTTTATCCAAACAAATGTTAGAATTTTTTTTGAAAATGAAAAATGCTAAGTATAATAAAAGTATATATTTATGCTCTTGGCAGCCAAATGTGCTTTTTAATGGAATTTAAATAAATGGAATTTTTATGACAAAAAAAGCAACAGTAAAAGCAGTGATTATGTTTTTCATAGTTCATTTGCCTTCTTTGCCCTGCAGACCTTGTGTGGAAGAAAATGAGATCCCGAGTGAAGTCTACAATGTCATTGACTCTGAAGAAGGACTCAGAGACCCATTGGTGTTTAATGACCCTTACTGGCCTATGCAATGGGAACTGGTATGATCTTCAGAAATAGATGGTTCTTTGGCAATGTTAAGAAATATTATTTTCGTCATGTTTTAATGCAGTAGACAGACACTTTTCTGCACTGCCTGCTTTTATCTATTGGTTTTGCAGAGAGAGACTTAGCAAACTTTTGATGAAATATTACTGCCAGCTTATTAATGAGTACTAATCCTTTTAATTTGATTACATCCTTAGGGTTTGATTTAGCCTATAAAAGATACCAGTAAAAAACCTAAGACATTTAAATTTGGTGCGTGTAAACAGGCTCATTACATAGAAATGTTGTTGCCATTCAGGCTTGAAGTGCTTATTTTTGCATAACCAGAATATATTCTATATTACTTCAATAATGAGAGAACTTGTCTTTGTCTATATGGAGTAAGTGGAAGTTAGAACATTGCACAACAAACTTTTTTTCATAACACTTACAGTGTTGGACTTTTTAGGACTACATTGCCCTGTCATTTATACAAGACTGTGGCAATGGGAAAGTCTGAGAAAAACACACATATTTTTTGAGCATTAACAAGTAAAAAAAAAAAAAGTTGAAGTAGATACCACTAAATATTTTTAAGGTAAGTATTTGGAATGTGAAAACTGTTGTGGTAGCTTTTTATGTTGATCATTGGCAGTTACCAAGCCTACTCTCTGAAAAGAGCAGAAAACCCACATTGGAAAATGTCCAGGTCACTTTTCTGTAGCTTCAATTCACCTTTAAAAAGTGAAACATAATTTAGAAAGTTCTAAGAGATGTATATGACTACATTTGACATTTCAAACACACATGCACAGAAACTCAAGTAAAAAAAAAAGAATTTCTTCAATTACATGGAGTTGAAATAATTGCTAACAAGTGAGTGGACTAGAGCTAATTAGGATAATGATAGTCAAAGATAAAAGGAGTGAAATTAAGAAAAAGGAGTGAGGGAAGCAGCTAGATAAAGAAGGAAGGTGTGAATTGTGGGGAAATTTTTTTCAACTTTCTCTTGTTTGTTGGTTTTTTTGACCTGAAGAAGCAGTAAAAAGTAAGATGAATACTTGAAGATTACATTTGTGATACTTTGTAATTAGTCACCAACAAGAAATATTTTTTTTTAATTTATTTTATTTATTTGGCTGTGTTGGGTCTTCGTTTCTGTGCGAGGGCTTTCTCTAGTTGCAGCGAGCAGGGGCCACTCTTCATTGCGGTGCGCGGGCCTCTCACTGTCGCGGCCTCTCTTGTTGGGGAGCACAGGCTCCAGATGCGCGGGCTCAGTAGTTGTGGCTCACGGGCCCAGCTGCTCCGCGGCATGTGGGATCCTCCCAGACCAGGGCTCGAACCCGTGTCCCCTGCATTGGCAGGCAGATTCTCAACCACTGCGCCACCAGGGAAACCCAAGAAATACTTTTTTGTGTAGGGTTATTAAATGCCCAGCTCCTCTATATTGAGGTCAAGGATTTTAGGAGACACAAGAGGGAAAGAAGATGGAAGGTAAGTGATATAGGAAAAACAAGAACTGAGTAGCAGTCAATAAAGTGACAGATTAGAAATGGAGAATAGTCTTAGAGACTATTAAACAATAAGCCCTCTTAAAATCAGACAAGATTGTGAAAGGAAAGGACAGAAAGCAGAGGTAGTAGGATAACTCTATATCATTTTCTAGGGCACAAGTTGATAGACTTTTTCTGCAAATGACCAGATAGTAAATATTTCTGGCTTTGTGGACCACGTAAATCTCTGTGGCATATTTTTGTTGTTGTTGTTCCAGTCCTTTAAAAATGTAAAAACCTTTCTCAGCTTAGAGTCATACAAAAACAGGCTGTAGGTTGGATTTCACTTGCAGCCATAGTTTACTGACAGCTGTAGAAAGTAAAGGGAAAAGAGGAGTCAAATAGGAAGTAGCCATTCAGATTTAGCTCTCTCTCTCTCTCTTTTTTTTTTTCATTTAAGTACAGTTGATTTACAATGTTGTGTTAATTTCTGCTGTATAGCAAAGTGATTGTTATACATATATATACATTCTTTTTTATATTCTTTTACATTATGGTTTATCACGGGATACTGAATATAGTTCCCTGTGCTATACAGTAGGACCTTGTTGTTTATCTAGTCTATATATAACAGTTTGCAGATTTAGCTATCTATTAAGCATCCAGGTGCTGTGCTATTTACACACTACACTAGCACAACTCAGCAATGAAAAGTCAAGCCAGGTTATACTAATGTCAGTAGCCTTCTAGATTATTACTGCATTCTGGTGGCACCATTCTAGAGGCATGTCTGCCAGTATGGAAGAGATTCTTCATAATGCCACAATGAGCCATAATACAAAATTGCAAAGAAGGAATTGCAGTTTCCAGTTGGAGTTCTGATGTTATTCATAACAGCAGACCTAAGCTGTGTTACAAAACCCATCTACTGTTGAGAATACCAAACTAATTTCATTGAAAGATTGAATGGCACAGGTGTGAGTTCTCCACAACCAAGCATCCTGAAATAGTCTATTCTTTATTTTTGTGTCCATCTACTCCTCAGACAACAACCTATGGCAATTTGGTTTTGTGATTCCCTCACACTTGCCCTGGTGATCTTCCCCCACCTTCATGCGCTCCACATTAATTTCCCAATGTACTTAAGACTTTCCAGTTCTTATCTTACTTGAATCATCAATTAGGAGCTGATAAATATCCAGATAAAATGCAAATGGCCATGATTCCTCTCCCAAATTCTCTTTGCTTGTGCCTCCTCAACATTCGTTCCTGAGTAATTCTTTCTCATATTCTAAAATTCACTCCAGGCACTATATTCTAAAAGAATATCCTTTTCACCTACCAGAGTGGATTGGGCCACTTTTACTCTGTACTTCTGTGCTCACACTACCATTGGAATGCGTGAAAAAGTGAATAAATGAATAGTTAATGCTTGACAATTTGTGTGTCCTCTCAGCTAGACGATAATATGCTTAAGGACAGGGACGATGCTTTATTCATCTCTACATTGCAACTCATGGCAGGAAACGTGACATTTTTAATACCAAATAAGCATGTGTTTAATTAGCAAATTTTGGAATGCATGTATGAACATAGCTCTTCATTTTTCTTCCTTTTGTTTTTTATTCTAAAGTAAGAAAAATCTATTTAACTCTTACCTGCTGTGAGCTTGTGTTCTAGTAAAACTGGTTTTCAGTTGAAAAATCTGCTTCTATCTCTGCCAGTAATTTTAAGGACAAAAAAAAAATAGATCCTGTAATAGGAAACCCCCAGTAGAGTGGCTTGAGCAGAATGAGGTTTATCTCATTTAAGAAAAAGAGTTGGTCGAGGGCCAGAATGAAATCTCACAGCGCCAAGACCCGAAGCTCCTTCCTTCTGCCACCTCACTTGTGTCCCTCTTACACATGGCTCACTGCCTTTTCTGCACTCCACGTAGTAGTGAGAAAAAAGAAGGTGTATGGCACCCCCAATCCCTTGTGGACACAGCCAGGAAGTTGTATTTGTGTGCTCATCTCAAACTTGGGGGTCTCTTCCTAGGAGAGGGAGGAATATATGTGAGGAGACAATATGTTAACAGTCTCTTCCAAGTACTACTTAAAAAGCAAAACATTTTAAACAAAAATGTAAGTAAACTCTCTGGAATTTCTAATTAATATTTGATATGTAGCATGAACAATAGAGAAATATGAGTATAGGAGATAGGAAATTATAAAGCTATAAAATAATTTTTGAAATTGCTGCGAATTTTTTAAACAATTGTTCCATAATGTTGAAACTCACCTGATTCACCATTATTTGCCAAAATTTATCATGGCAAGTAACAGAGAATCAAATGTCCCAAGTCTGAACAGAGTATTGTTTATATGGGCTAAATTCACCATTTAAATAAAATGTCAGGGACAAACTCTTCCAAATATATAATACTAACTTTTTCTTTCTACTCCTACTGTTATTCTCAGTGAAAAATCATTTTATTATCATAAATACATCTAAGAACAGCCATGATATTCTTCTGCTAAATATTTGTACAATTCTGCTAATGCGAGGTAATATTTATAATTTTTTTGTCCTAGTATATTTTTCAGAACATATTTCTTGAGAAATTCTCATTAGCTTTTAAATATCATTGTAGTTCTTAAGATTTGCATATAAAGTTAATGCTGCTTCTGCCTAAAATTGTGCTAAAAAGTATAATTTGAAGAAAATTGTGACTTACATTTTCTGAAGTACTATGTTCTAATGATAAAGTTCTTTAAAATATTGTGCTAGATTTTTGCAATCATGGTCAAGTGTTCCATCATGTTATCTGAAGTAAGTAGCCTAGAAGAAGTGAAAGTCAAAAAGGTGACTATTTTTATTAGTTTATATAGGCAAAAACAAAACCCATTTTAACTGATGCTCAAAGCTCAATAGACATTGACAAGAAAAATTACAGCAATATAATTTTCAAGAAGGTAAGGTTATTTGATTTTTTTCTGCTTTAATTTTTGATTCAGAAATTAATTTTTCAAAAAAGAAGTGTTGCATCTGCACATGCATTATTTTACCTATAAGACGGTGAGACAGATGATGTGAAAGTGAGTTGACAACATGAAATTTCATCAGTGCAAAGGGCATTAGGATACTCTTATAGTGTTGGGGATCAGTGTCTGTGAGCTAGGGCTTCTTTCCTTCCTCAGCCTCCGTGCCTGTGTGGACTGCCATAGCACAGGCCAGAGGGCCAGGTTGAGGACAATGTCAAGAGAGGTTAAACCTATGAGTTTAAAAGAGAGGTTAAACCTATGAGTTTAAAAGTTGCTGTGACTAGGTGTGTTAGGAAGAATTTATACTGGGGATATTAGGGTATAAGTTTAGACAAATGTGGATTCAGATCCTATGTCTCATCTGTGACTGTCATGAATATTTTAATGTTCTGAAAATCTATTTTCTTATCTGTAAGAAACTTAAACTTTGCAGGATTGTTCTTAGAATCAAATGAGATTATGGACACAAAGGATGTGTCACAATGCTTGACATGTGGTAGGCATTCAATGAGCAACTTGGCAGCTGGCCAGATTCCCTTCCTGTTATGGGTTAAACGTCCATTACATAGGAAGTAAACTATGCAGAATGCTCATTTCTCAACAACACTGGATGATTAAAGCAGTACTAGTGCAGGTTGTTAATAATTCTTGTGTTATAATATAATGGGAATAATGTGTTAGTGATCTCCGAAGAAAGACTTACCCCACAAAACATACATAAGCAAAAAGTAATGGGATACAGGAAAAAATTTAAGGACTTCCATTTATATTTATTTTTTATCTTTAATTTTTTAAACATTTTTCTGATTGTATTATAATCTGTATAATGTATTAGTATCTTAATACATCTTTTCATTTCCAAATAATTAAATATATAATATGGGTGTATGCACAGCACATTTTTTTATGAGAAGACATGATCAAAATGTTTGAAAGAGACTGATATACTCAACAAATACTCATAAAATGGATGTCACAGTGTTTTTACTGAGTTTCTGGTAAATGAACAGGACTAGGCATTAATTCTTTGAAGATGAATCAGATATGGATTTTTACATTAAAAATCTTAAAGTCTAACAGAGGTATTAGCACACACTAATAAATAACTATATTATTAGATGGCAATAGATTCTATTAAGAAGGCAAAATTAAGAGTAGTTATTTCGAGCCTTCAAGATGGTAGAGGAGTAAGACGTGGAGATCACCTTCCTCCCCACAAATACATCAAAACTACATCTACATGTGGAACAACTCCTACAGAACACCTACTGAACGCTGACAGAAGACCTCAGACTTGCCAAAAGGCAAGAAACTCCCCACGTACTTGGGTAGGAAAAAAGAAAAAAGGAAAAACAGAGACAAAAGAATAAGGACGGGACCTGCACCTCTGGGAGGGAGCTGTGAAGGAGGAAAAGTTTCCACATACTAGGAAGCCCCTTCACTGGTGGACACGGCAGGTGGCGGAGGGGAGAAGTTTCGGAGCCACAGAGGAGAGCGCAGCAACAGGGGTGTGGAGGGTAAAGTGGAGAGATTCCCGCACAGAGGATCGGTGCTGACCAGCACTCACCAGCCTGAGAGGCTTGTCTGCCCACCCACTGGGGTGGGCGGGGGCTGGGAGCCGAGGCTCGGGCTTCGGGTTCAGACCCCAGGGAGAGGACGGGGGTTGGCTGCATGAACACAGCCTGAAGGGGGCTAGTGCGCCACAGCTAGCTGGGAGGGAGTCTGGGAAAAACTCAGGACCTGCCTAAGAGGCAAGAGACCATTGTTTCAGGGAGCACGAGGAGAGGGGACTCAGAGCACCGCCTAAACGAGCTCCAGAGATGGGTGTGAGCCATGGCTACCAGTGTGGACAGCAGAAACGGGCATGAGATGCTAAGGCTGCTGCTGCAGCCACCAAGAAGCCTGTGTGTAAGCACAGGTCACTATACACACCTCCCCTCCCGGGAGCCTGTGCAGCCCGCCACTGACAGGGTCCCGTGATCCAGAGACAGCTTCCCAGGGAGAACACATGGCACGCCTCAGGCTGTTGCAACGTCACACCGGCCTCTGCCGCTGCAGGCGCACCCCGCATTCCATACCCCTCCCTCCCCCCAGCCTGAGTGAGCCAGAGCCCCCTAATCAGCTGCTACTTTAACCCAGTCCTGTCTGAGCAAAGAACAGATACCCTCAGGCGACCTACACACAGAGGCGGGGCCAAATCCAAAGCTGAACCCCAGTAGCTGTGTGAACAAAGAAAAGAAAGGGAAATTTCTCCCAGCAGCCTCAGGAGCAGCAGATTAAATCTCCACAATCAACTTGATGTACCCTGCATCTCTGTAATACCTGAATAGACAAGGAATGATCCCAAAACTGAGGCAATGGACTTTGGGAGCAACTGTAGACTTGGGGTTTGCTTTCTGCATCGAAGTTGTTTCTGGTTTTATGTTTATCTTAGTTTAGTATTTAGAGCTTATTATCGTTGGTAGATTTGTTTATTAATTTGGTTGCTCTCTTCCTTTTTTTATTTTATATATAAATATATATATATTTATATTTCTCTCTTTTTTCCCGTTTTTCTCTTTTTGTGAGGGTGTATGTGTATGCTTCTTTGTGTGATTTTGTCTGTATAGCTTTGCTTTTGCCATTTGTCCTAGGGTTCTGACTGTCAGTTTTGTTTGTTTTTTTTTTTTAGTATAGTTTTTACTGCTTGTTACCATTGGTAGATTTGTTTTTTGATTTGGTTGCTCTATTCTTTCTTTCTCTTTTTTAATTACTTTTTTCTTTTTAAAACTTGTCTTCTATTTTAATAACTTTATTTTATTTTATTTTTCTTCCTTCCTTCCTTCCTTCCTTCTTTCCTTTCTTTCTTTCTTTCTTTTTTCTTTCTTTCTTTCTTCCTTTTTCTCCCTTTTCTTCTGAGCCGTGTGGCTGACAGGGTCTTGGTGGTCGCCGGTGTCAGGCCTGAGCCTCTGAGGTGAGAAAGCCAAGTTCAGGACATTGGTCCACCAGAGACCTCCTGGCTCCACATAATACCAAATGGCAAAAGCTCTCCCAGAGATCTCCATCTCAACACTAAGTCCCAGCTCCACTCAACGACCAGCAAGCTACAGTGCTGGACACCTTATGCCAAATAACTAGCAAGACAGGAACACAACCCCACCCATTAGCAGAAACACTGCCTCAAATCATAATAAGGTCACAGACACCCCATTACACACCACTGGATGGGGTCCTGCCCACCAGGAAGACAAGATCCAGCCTCATCCACCAGAACACAGGCACCAGTCCCCTCCACCAGGAAGCCTACACAACCCACTGAACCAACCTTACCCCCGGGAGTAGACACCAAAAACAACGGGAACTACGAACCTGCAGGCTGCGAAATGGAGACCCCAAACACAGTAAGTTAAGCAAAATGAGAAGACAGAGAAATACACAGCAGATGAAGGAGCAAGGGAAAAACCCACCAGATCAAACAAATGAAGAGGAAATAGGCAGTCTACCTGAAAAAGAATTCTGAGTAATGATAGTAAAGATGTTCCAAAATCTTGGAAATAGAATGGAGAAAATACAAGAAACATTTAACAAGGACCTAGAAGAACTAAAGAGCAAACAAACAATGATGAACAACAGAATAAATGAAATTAAAAATTCTCCAGAAGGAATCAATAGCAGAATAACTGATGCAGAAGAACAGGTAAGTGACCTGGAAGATAAAATAGTGGAAATAACAAGCACAGAGCAGAATGAAGAAAAAAGAATGAAAACAATTGAGGACAATCTCAGAGACCTCTGGGAAAACATTAAACGCACCAACATTCGAATTATAGGTGACCCAGAAGAAGAAGAGAAAAAAAAACGGGACTGAGAATATATTTCAAGAGATTATAGGTGAAAACTTCCCTAATATGGGTATGGGTATAGTCAATCAAGTCCAGGAAGCTCAGAGAGTCCCATACAGGATAAATCCAAAGAGAAACATGCCAAAACAAATATTTATCAAACTATCAAAAATTAAATACAAAGAAAAAATATTAAAAGCAGCAAGGGAAAAGCAACAATTAACATACAAAGGAATCCCCATAAAGTTAACAGCTGATCTTTCAGCAGAAACTCTGCGAGCCACAAGGGAGTGGCAGGACATATTTAAAGTGATGAAAGGGAAAAACCTACAACCAAGATTACGCTACCCAGCAAGGATCTCATTCACATTCAATGGAGAAATTAAAACCTCTAGAGACAAGAAAAAGCTAAGGGAATTCAGCACCCCCAACCCAGGTCTACAACAAATGCTAAAGGAACTTCTCTAGTCAGGAAACACAAGGGAAGGAAAAGACTTACAATAAAAAACCCAAAACAATCAAGAAAATGGCAATAGGAACATACATATCGATAACTACCTTAAATATAAATGGATTAAATGCTCCCACCAAAAGACATAGACTGGCTGAATGGATACAAAAACAAGACCTGTATATATGCTGTCTACAAGAGACCCACTTCAGACCTAGGGACACATACAGACTGAAAGTGAGGGGATGGAAAAAGATATTCCATGCAAATGGAAATCAAAAGAAATTTGGAGTAGCAATTCTCATATCAGACAAAATAGACATTAAAATAAAGACTATTACAAGAGACAAAGAAGGACACTACATAATGATCAAGGGATCAATCCGAGAAGAAGATATAACAATTGGAAATATTTATACACCCAACATAGGAGCACCTCAATACATAAGGCAAATGCTAACAGCCCTAAAAGGGGAAATCGACAGGAACACAATAACAGTAGGGGACTTTAACACCCCAGTTTCACCAATGAACACATCATCGAAAATGAAAATAAATAAGGAAACACAAGCTTTAAATGATACATTAAACAAGATGGACTTAATTGATATTTATAGGACATTCCACCCAAAAACAACAGAATACACTTTCTTCTCAAGTGCCCATGGAACATTCTCCAGGATAGATCATATCTTGGGTCACAAATCAAGCCTCAGTAAATTTAAGAAAATTGAAATCATATCAAGTATCTTTTCTGACCACAAAGCTATGAGACTAGATATCAATTACAGGAAAAAATCTGTAAAATATCCAAACACGTGGAGACTAAACAATACACTACTAATTAACCAAGATATCACTCAAGAAATCAAAGGGGAACTCAAAAAATACCTAGAAACAAATGACAATGAAAACATGACAACCCAAAACCTATGGGATGCAGCAAAAGCAGTTCTAAGAGGGAAGTTTATAGCAATACAATCCTACCTCAAGAAACAAGAAACATCTCAAATAAACAACCTAACCTTCCACCTAAAGCAATTAGAGAAAGAAGAACAAAAAAACCCCAAAGTTAGCAGGAGGAAAGAAGTCATAAAGATCAGATCAGAAATAAATGAAAAAGAAATGAAGGAAACGATAGCAAAGGTCAATAAAACTAAAGCTGATTCTTTGGGAAGATAAACAAAATTGATAAACCATTAGCCAGACTCATCAAGAAAAAAAGGGAGAAGTCCCAAATCAACAGAATTAGAAATGAAAAAGAAGTAAAAACTGACACTGCAGAAATACAAAGGTCCGTGAGAGATTACTACAAGCAACTATATGCCAATAAAATGGACAACCTGGAAGAAATGGACAAATTCTTAGAAAAGCACAACTTTCCAAGACTGAACCAGGAAGAAATAGAAAATATGAACAGACCAATCACAAGCACTGAAATTGAAACTGTGGTTAAAAATCTTCCAACAAACAAAAGCCCAGGACCAGATGGCTTCACAGGCGAATTCTATCAAACTTTTAGAGAAGATCTAACACCTATCCTCAAACTCTTCCAAAATATAGCAGAGGGAGGAACACTCCCAAACTCATTCTATGAGGCCACCATCACCCTGATACCAAAACCAGACAAAGAGGTCACAAAAAAAGAAAACTACAGGACAATATCACTGATGAACATAGATGCAAAAATCCCCAACGAAATACTAGCGAACAGAATCCAACAGCACATTAAAAGGATCATACACCATGATCAAATGGGGTTTATCCCAGGAATGCAAGAATTCTTCAATATACACAAATCAATCAATGTGATAAACCATATTAAAAATTTGAAGGAGAAAAACCATATGGTCATCTCAATAGATGCAGAAAAAGCTTTCGACAAAATTCAACACCAGTTTATTATAAAAACCCTGCAGAAAGTAGGAATACAGGGAACTTACCTCAACATAATAAAGGCCATACATGACAAACGCACAGCCAACATCCTTCTCAATGGTGAAAAACTGAAGCCATTTCCACTAAGATCAGGAACAAGACAAGGTTTCCCACTCTAACCACTATTATTCAACATAGTTTTGGAAGTTTTAGCCTCACAAATCAGAGAAGAAAAAGAAATAAAAGGAATCCAAATCTGAAAAGAAGTAAAACTGTCATTGTTTGCAGATGACATGATACTATACATAGAGAATCCTAAAGATGCTATCAGAAAACTACTAGAGCTAATCAGTGAATTTGGTAAAGTAGCAGGATACAAAATTAATGCACAGAAATCTCTTGCTTTCCTATACACTAATGATGAAAAATCTGAAAGAGAAATTAAGGAAACACTCCCATTTACCATTGCAACATAAAGAATAAAATACCTAGGAATAAACCTACCTAAAGAGACAAAAGACCTGTATGCAAAAAACCATAAGACACTGATGAAAGAAATTAAAGATGATACACACAGATGGAGAGATATACCATGTTCTTGGATTGGAAGAATCAACATTGTGAAAATGATGATACTACCCAAAGCAATCTACAGATTCAATGCAATCCCTATCAAACTACCAATGGCATTTTTCAGAGAACTAGAACAAACGATTTCACAATTTTTATGGAAACACAGAAGACCTCTAATAGCCAAAGCAATCTTGAGAAAGAAAAATGGAGCTGGAGGAATCAGGCTCCTGACTTCAGACTATACTACAAAGCTACGGTAATCAAGACAGTGTGGTACTGGCACAAAACCAGAAATATAGATCAATGGAACAGGATAGAAAGGCCAGAGATAAACCCACACACATATGGTCACCTTGTCTTTGATAAAGGAGGCAAGAATATACAATGGAGAAAAGACAGCCTCTTCAATAAGTGGTGCCGGGCAAACTGGACAGCTACATGTAAA
This sequence comes from Eubalaena glacialis, assembly GCF_028564815.1. Taxonomy (NCBI): domain Eukaryota; kingdom Metazoa; phylum Chordata; class Mammalia; order Artiodactyla; family Balaenidae; genus Eubalaena; species Eubalaena glacialis. Next base: position 61,211,336 of record NC_083727.1, on the reverse strand, counting down.
AGAATGAAATTAGAATACTCCCTAACAGCATACACAAAAATAAACTCAAAATGGATCAAAGACCTAAATGTAAGGCCAGACACTATAAAACTCTTAGAGGAAAACATAGGCAGAACACTCCATGACATAAATCACAGCAAGATCCTTTTTGACCCACCTCCTAGAGAAATGGAAATAAAAACAAAAATAAACAAATGGGACCTAATGAAACTTAAAAGCTATTGCACAGCAAAGGAAACCATAAACAAGACCAAAAGACAACCCTCGGAATGGGGAAAATATTTGCAAACGAAGCAACTGACAAAGGATTAATCTCCAAAATATACATGCATCTCATGCAGGTCCATATCAAAAAAACAAACAACCCAATCCAAAAATGGGCAGAAGACCTAAATAAACATTTCTCCAAAGAAAGTATACAGATTACCAACAAACACATGAAAGGATGTTCAACATCACTAATCATTAGAGAAATGGAAATCAAAACTACAATGAGATATCACCTCACACTGGTTAGAATGGCCATCATCAAAAAATCTACAAACAATAAATGCTGGGGAGGGTGTGGAGAAAAGGGAACCCTCTTGCACTGTTGGTGGGAATGTAAATTGATACAGCCACTATGGAGAACAGTATGGAGGTTCCTCAAAAAACTAAAAATAGAACTACCATATGACCCAGCAATCCCACTACTGGGCTCACACCCTGAGAAAACCATAATTCAAAAAGAGTCATGTACCACAATGTTCATTGCAGCTCTATTTACAATAGCCAGGACAAGGAAGCAACGTAAGTGTCCATGGACAGATGAATGGATAAAGAAGATGTGGCATATAGCACAGGGAGATCAGCTCGGTGCTTTGTGACCACCTAGAGGGGTGGGATTGGGAGGATGGAAGGGGGGCAGATGCAAGAGGGAAGAGATATGGGAATATATGTATATGTATGACTGATTCACTTTGTTATAAAGCAGAAACTAACACACCATTGTAAAGCAATTATACTCCAATAAAGATGTTAAAATAAATAAATAAAATCTATGGAAGAAGCCTCAGAAAAAAAAAAAGATTTGCACATATATACAATGGAGTATTACTCAGCCATAAAAAGAAACGAAATTGAGTTATCTGTAGTGAGGTGGATGGACCTAGAGACTGTCTTACAGAGTGTAGTAAGTCAGAAAGAGAAAAATACCATATGCTAACACATATATGGAATCTAAAAGAAAAAAAAATGGTTCTGACGAACCTAGGGGCAGGACAGGAGTAAAGACACAGATGTAGAGAATGGACTTGAGGACACGGGGAGGGGGAAGGGTAAGCTGGGACGAAGTGAGAGAGTGGCATGGACATATATACACTACCAAATGTAAAACAGATAGCTAGTGGGAAGCAGCCGCATAGCACGGGGAGGTCAGCTCTGTGCTTTGTGTCCACCTAGAGGGGTGGGATAGGGAGTGTGGGAGGGAGACACAAGAAGGAGGAGATAATGGGGATATATGTATATGTATAGCTGATTCACTTTGTTATACAGCAGAAGCTAACACACCATTGTAAAGCAAGTATACTCCAATAAAGATGTTAAAAAAAAAGTAGTTATTTCTAGCTTGTGGGAGGTAATATTTGAACTGTGTGAACACTGTAAACAGAGGCGTAAAGGTAGAAAAACATAGTTTTTGTCCACTGGAGCGTGTCTTGAATACTCGAATGAGAAGCCCAATCTACATTCTATACCAATAGAATTTTTTAAAAGACTTTTGAACTCAAAAAATTGAGTTATGCTTTAATACCATTAATTAATATTTTATATATTCATTTGCAAAACACTTCTTTGTCAAATACTATGGTCAGGCCCAAATGCTAAATACACAAAATATGATTATGAATTACATACTGTTCTTGTTCTCAAAGATTCATAGTTTAGTGAGATAGCCATGTAAATGTACTCACTGCATTCTATGAATGTATAACAGAGGTATTTATAAAAGAATAAACAGTGATGACCGCATAGTGAAGTGAACAGCCTTTTCTGTTTAGGTATGTTGGAAATGCTTCACTGAGTCAAGAGAGAAATAAGCAAACATAGGAGTCCAATACAGGAACGCTGGCTAGGCTATGACCTTTTTCATGTGGCTGGAGTCTGCAGAAATAGTAATGGAGAAAGGCTACACAGTTCAGTTGGGTCCAATTTCAAAGGACCACATATCCCAAAATAAGGCATTTGTCCCTTGTCCTGTAGCTCGTGGAGATTAGAAGCTCAAGAGAGGGAAGTAAGTCAACCACCTTTGTTGTTCTGTAGAAAGGTGATCTAGATAGCAGGTAGAGTACAGAATAAAGGGGACCAACACTGGAGGTGAAAGAGAACAGTTAGGAGTGGGCTATAGTTCAGGCAGATGAAGAAATTTGGACCTATGTAGATAAAGTGGGGATAAAGACAAAAGTGCAAAATCAAGCCATATTTAGAAGGAAGATATTGATAAGAATCTTAAATAAATCTATATACCAAGGTAAAGGGAGAAGGACCTGTCCCAGATTATATGAGATGGTTTGACTTGGTGACATAGCGAGTGATTACATTAGTCTACTAAAAGTACCATAACAAAATACCACATACTGGGTGGTTTAGATAACAGTAATTTATTTCCTTAGAGTTCTGGAGCCTGGAAGTAGAGATCAAGATACCAGCAAGGTTGATTTCTCCTGAGGCCTCTCTCCTTGGCTTGCAGACAGCTGGCTTCTCACTGTGTCCTCACATGGCCTTTTCTCTGGGCATGTGCATCCCTTGTGTCTCTTCCTCTTCTTATAAAGACACCTGTTCTTATAAAGTCCTATGGATTAGATCCCCACCCTTATGACCTCATTTAACCTTAATAACCTCTTAGGCTCTGTTTCCAAATACAGTCACGATGGGGGTTAGGGCTTCAGCCTAAGAGTCTGGGAGGAGGAACACAATTTAGTCCATAACAATGATGCAATTTATAAAAAACAGGGTGAAAGTTTGGTGATGTGATCGAGTTAACGAATTATGTGTTTGACAGAGTAACCAAGATTGTCTGTGGAATATTTAAATAGAAAGGAAAGAAAGGGACTAAAATGATGGAAAATGATATCATTACTTATATTTTAATAATGAGGAAATTGAGACTCCTGGCTTTGAAGATGACAGGTGAGCACTTAGAAATATGGAAGATAATGAGTTATGTTGTGGGCATTATCTTATAATTTGTTTATGTAACAAATGTTGAAAGTATAACAAATGCACATTTATGCTACAAATAGGTAACTATAAGATGTTTTCCACAATTTAACTCAGTATCATCCATTTTTCTAAGTAACTACATGTTATCTTCAAGCCTGTGAGTACCACAATATTTAATAAATATGTGACTATAACATATTACATTTGAAGGTGTCCGTGTGTGTGTGTGTGTGTGTGTGTGTGTGTGTGTGTATGAATAGATAGATGAGATTGCCCAGGACCGGTGGAAAGGGAAGGGGGATAATAATATTTAAAGGCCAAATGGAGTGCATTAATCTGAAAGCAATGTGTGGGTTAGGATATAAGTGAGCAGGAGAAAGATATGGACATATGTTTGGAGGCCTTTGTAGAAATTCAATAACGAAAGCTGATTAGGGGAACTGGCATGGTACATGGAGACATGGAAAGACCAGAGCAGATTTATACACTCAGTAAATATTTATTCATCACCTTCTAGAGGCTAGCAATGTGTTGGACTTTAGAGACTCAATAGTGAACAAGAAGATGGCCTTATCCTCTTAGAGCTGATATCCTAGCAAGAAATAATATAATTAAACAAATAATCAATGGTAAAATATAAGTACTACAACCAATGCTTGGTAGCAAAAAATGGGAGCTCCTAACCTAGTGTTGGGAATATAGAAGAAAACTTTTTCCAGAGGAAATTTAAATTGAGAACCAAGATGAAGATACTTAACCTGACAAAAAATTTGCCAGGATAGGAGGAGTGGCTTTTTTAGACAGAGAGATACTAGCACAAGGAGCCAGAAGATTGTGTGGCATTGAGGAAGCAAAAGACTTGTCAATGTGGCCAAAATATAGGCTGCAAAGGGAAGAGGAGTTTGAAAAGCTGAGGAAGAAGAAATGCCCAGAGATGAAGAGAACCAAGAGAGTGTGTTTGTACAAGAATCTAGCATAAAAGAAAACGTTACTGACTGTGGGCAATGCTTCTGAGGAACAAGAATATTACTGCATGTTCTGTGGCATATAAGACAGATACTATTGTTTTTAATGAGAATAATTCCAGAATAATATTGGGGATAGAAGCCACACTGTGGTGGACTGATGAGTGAGTGGATGTTAGGGAAGTGGAGATATTGAATGGAGACCTATTGTAGAAGTCTACCTAGTCCATTTATTATTGACTTACTGAGAATACTGGGATGGCTTTTGGAGTTCAAGCTACCTTGAATTTTGAGCATTGGTGATACTACATTATAAACAATGGAAACAAAGAGACAAGGGATTATATCTTTAAGACACTGAGAGAAAATTACTAACAGCCTAGAATTCTATTCCAAGGGAAAAAATATCCTTCCATAATAAAAATGAAATGAAGTTATTTTTAATCAAGCAGGCCTTCATCATCAGCAGATTCATATTACAAGAAATACCAAATGCCCATCAGGCAAAATGAAAATAACCTCAGATGAAAATTTATAAAAGTTTCCTGAAACTCAGGTTAAGACTGTCTTTCTACAGGGAGGATTTACCTTTGCTTCTGTCAGGCAGTCAGAAAAACTAGCAATCTGGGATCACCTTAACCCAAGCTCAAGGATCAAGATGATTTAAAGTTGGGCATCAGTCCCTGAGAGAGCTACTTGTAGTTGACTCTGACTCCTAACCAAATTTTCAGAAACAGCAGATGTCCCTAGGAGAAAAGTGGCCCTAATTGCCAGGCTTACCTGTCTAGGTTTCAGCTTCTCCCCATTCTTGGCCTTCAATCCCTTGTTTGCTTTCTAATACATTCAAATAATATTTATCTACTTTTTCTGATGTTTATTCAGGTTTTCTAGTGTCTTTAGCAGGAGTGTTAGGAGGAGTTACTTAATCCACTATTACCAGAAATAAATGTCTGAAGGTTATGCTATGGAAATAACCAAATAACCAAATTTCAAAGATGTAAATTGCTGTTAACACAGTCACATAAAAGAAGTAGGACCATAACGCTAAAGTTGTCCTTGAATTTTGTACTTTTGCCAGAACTATACCAATATATAGCCTGAATGGGGAGCCATTTCTTTCAAGAGTGAAGCAGGATTTTCTGTCTTGCCTAATGGTCAGAATTTCTTTCTATTGGATTCTCAACTTCTACATAAGATATTGTTAAGATAAAAGAAAAAGAACACGTATTCAAGAGAGGATACACATGCACAGCCATAGACTATCAAACTTTTTTATCAGTTCCGTCTGATAAGCTACCACCATAAATGGAAAAATCTGTACTGATTTTTTTCTGATTAAAAAGTAAATATTTAAACAATAAAAATATAAAAAGTAAAAATATTGCCTATAATCTTAATACTCATATGCAATCACAATGTACATTTTGTTACATTTTATTTCAGCTATTATTCTATGCTTGCATTATGTTCTATGTCCATATAATACATTGCATCTACTTAAACATGCTTAAAATTTTCAAATAAAAATGTAACCATGCTGTAAAGACTCTTTCATACCTATTTTTTTCCTTAATGTCTTGGCAATTTTTTATCTTAGTTAATTTGGCTCTAACTCATCTCTTTTAACAACTCCTCAGTATTCCTTATTTGAACGATTGTTTATTGATGGTCTTCAAGAAATATCTATGTTACTATTTTATAAACATTGCTCTGATATTGGTGGTGGACTCTGTGCTGGTATGGTGAGTGGACTTTGATGGGCGGGGGAGTTCACCATAGAGGACAGTCCAGTAGGTGAGATATATCAATAGGCAGCTCAAGGATCCAGTGAAGCAGCTTTTACTCTGAAATATTCCAAGACTCTCTGACCCCTGTGAAGCCTGGGTTAGAAAACTGGGACTCACTCTCCTGTGGCCTCTAGCTGAGTTTCCAAAGTCCTTCGATTTGCTCCTTACTGGCACTCTCTTCTCCAATTCCTGTTGGTAGGAACTTAGGGCTGCCCAACAAAGTTCAAAGCTGCAGTTGCCAGTAGGAAAGAAGAAAAGAGGGCAATAATGGTGGTTAGTGTGTTATAGGAATTCACAGTTCAACTTAGTCTTTTTTTTTCATTTTGGACTTGTTGAGGTGGTTTAAAGTTAGCTGAGATGTTGCAAACTCCTGTCCCCTCTTTTACTCACTGTCTTTGTTGAAGAACACCATAGTAAAATACAAACTTCACTTAGTACAGGCTGCCCGCCAGATGTAGTTAAAAAAAAAAAAAAAGCAGTGGCCAGTCCTTCTGGGAGACAGACTCAATCTAAAGGTCTTTGCTTTATACCCTGCTGTGTGAAACTTGGGTATTTCCTGAGTCCTGTTGGAGAAAGCTAAGCACTCACTTAATAGGCTGAGTTCTTTTCCTTTCTAATGTTGAATAACAGGGTAATCAACATCAATCAACCTTTCCTTTAGTCTAGTCATTCTCCTTCACAACTTCCGGAAAAAAATTAATGTTTCTTGATCGTTGATGGCTTCTGCATTTTAGCAATGTTAAGTTCTTTTTTAAAATTTGCTTTTCTATTTTTCATCATGTCAGTGGGATTTTATAGGGAAGGCACAGACTAAAATCATTATAATATGAGACATTTGTTCTTTAAGTTTTAATGGGGAGGGAGGAGATGAAAATATCTAATGTCCTTGTTAGGAATGGACTGGCTAATGGGAGCCATTGATGTTTTTTTTGGTCATGCCAAAGGAATGCTAAATGGCTGTGCTGATATAGAGTAGGATACTCTATATTCTACTTTATATATATATATATATATGTATATATATACAGGAGACTTGCTTTCTTGACTTCAGTTTTGTGAAGAACAGATTCAGTAATTGAATTACCGTGTGGGTAGAAATGTGATTATTGCTGTCTACTCTGTGGATAGAATTGTGATTTTTGCTTTTAGGATATATTTTAGATAGAATTTTGGTTTTTTAGATACTAACAATTTATTGATAGATTCAAGAGAAGCTCTTCTTTATCTGTCATCAGGATGAAGCCAGTAATGTTATAATTAATTTCTTAAGCGCTGACTTTCTGAATTGGTTACCTTATAAGTTCCTCACCTAGACTCAGATAGAGTTTGAGTTGCTGCTGGCTGGCAGCGACTCCTGAAGGAGACAAGAAGGGAGCTGTGCTGGCAGCCAAATGAATTTGTTCTGCATGTCCTCTCCAGCTGAGTGCTATGTGATGCCAACTTCTAGCCCTCAGTTTGATGTCATCTTATAAGTTACACCAAGCAAATATTCTGATTCTTCAATGTGATCTTATGAAACTTCTTCATGAATCTTTGATTATATGAACATTTGTGTATATTATATATTTTTTCTATGCCCAAACAGATCTTGGATGAACTTACTATATAAAAAAACTATCTGGGGTCATTAATTGAAAGTTATTCCTGATGCCAGGGTCAGTAATTTTTTTAGCTTAGTAAAATCTATGGTCCCTGCCTAGATCTCCTTTCCTGGGCTTTTGCACCCATACCCCAGCTGCTAGCAGTGTTGGCTACAAAAATATCACAGCTCTCAACCCACTCCCACCTCCTAGCCCCCATCCCCTACCTCCTGTACCCTGAGAAATTGTTATCTAGTCCTAGCTCATACTGCTTGCTGCACAACAGGCCAATAAATCAAGAGATGAGTTGTTGGGGCAAGGAATAGTAAATTTATTTAAAAAGCCTGAAGACTGAGAAGATGGTGGGCTAGTGTCTAAAAGAACCTTCTCACCTGGGTTTGGATGCTAGTTTCTTTCATAGAACAAAGAGGGAGAGATAAGGAGGTAAAGGGGGAAAAAAAGGCAGTAAATTGTTGCAAATATTTCCCCGTTCTGGCCAGACTCCAAAGGGGATGTGTTAATTTCTTCTTTCCTGCAGCCATTCACAGATGGGCCTGGTCAGGATGTTTTCTGAGAGCTAAACAAAGTTATTTTAACTTACAGCTCAGGCATGGGAGGCAAGGTTCCCAGAGATGGGCCATTATGTATACTTTAAGCTATAGGCAACATCCCTTTAGTGATTAACTTGTAGCAAAAGCAATAGAATACAAAGGTTAAAGTAAAAGAAACAGATCCAATATGGAGTCAGATTTGTTCTTCCCTATTACAAAATACCCTTGGCTGATGGGAGCAGTCTAGCCAGTGGGCTGTGACACTCCTTACCCCACTTCAGGGATGGCATTTAGACTATGTCTGACTGATACAGGAGTACAGAAGTCTAGCTTCATTGACTCAAAGGGAGACAACACTGTGGTGAGATTTATATTTCAGACTCCTTGCAATCTGCCTGTATCAGCCCAAGGCTAGACTTTACCTGAGACCACATTTTTTTTTTTCTTTCAGTTTTATTGAGATATAATTGACATGCAGCACTGTATAAATTTAAGGTATACAGCATAATGATTTTACATACATCATGACATGATTATCATAAGTTTAGTGAACATCCATCATCTCATATATATACAAAATTTTAAAAAATAGAAAAAAAATTTCCTGGTGATGAGAACTCTTAGGTTTTGCTCTCTTGAAAACTTTCATATATAACTCACAGCAGTGTTAATTATATTTATCATTTGTACATTACATCCCTAGAACTTATTTATCTTATAACTGGAAGTTTGTACCTTTTGACTGCATTCATCCAATTCTCCCTCCCTCATGCCCTCCTCTGGTAACAAGTCTGATTTCTTCTTCTATGAGTTTGTTTGTCTGTTTTTGAAGTATAATTGATCTACAACACTATGTTAGTTCCTTTTACATAACATAGTGATTCAATATTTCTATACATTTCAAAATGATCATCACAATAAGCCTAGTTACGATCTGTCACCATACAAAGGTATTACATACTTATTGACTATATTCCCCACACTGCACATTTCATATTCTTGACTCATTTATTTTGCAACTGGAAGTTTGTGCCTCTTAATCTCCCTCACCTATTTCTTTCCTCCCCCACTTCCCTCCCTTCTGGCAACTGTTTGTTCTCTATATCTATAACTCTGTTTCTGTTTTGTTATGTTTATTCATTTTGGGGTTTTTTTTTTTTTTAAGATTCCACAATAAGTGAGATCATGCAGCATTTGTCTTTCTCTGTCTGACTTATTTCACATAATCGCTAATTTCACTTCTAGGTCCATCCATGTTGTTGGAAATGGCAAGATTTCATTATTTTTTTATGGCTAATATTACATTGTATATACATGTATATACCATATCTTCTTTATCCATTTTTCTATTGATGAGCACTTAGACTGTTTCCATATCTTGGCTATTATAAATAATGCTGTAATGAACATAGCGGTGTACATATCTTTTCAAATTGGTATTTTTGTTTTCTTCGGATAAATACCCAGGAGTGGAAGTGCTGGATCATATGGTAGTTCTATTTTTAATTTTTTTGAGGAATATCCATACTGCTTTCCATAATGGCTGTACTGCTTTATATTCTCATCTAGTGTATAAAGGGTTACCTTTTCTCCACATCCTCACCAACACTTGTTATTTGTTGTCTTTTGGATGATATTTATTCTGACAAGTGTGATATTTTGGATAGTAACCCTTTATTGGATATATCGTTTGCAAATACCTTCTCCTATTCAGTAGGTGACCTTTTCATTTTGTTTATAAGTTCCTTTGCAGTGCAAAAGCTTTTTAAAACAGTTTGATGTAGTCCCATTTGTTTACTTTTGCTTTTATTTTCCTTGTCTGAATAGACATATCCAAAAAATATTACTAATGCCAATGCTGAGACCACATTCCTGATTAGCTCTTTCTCCTTCCTTTTACTGCTTCGCTCCCACGCTTATACCTATTCTTGAAGAGATCTTCCTCTTCCATCTGAAACTCTGGATTGGGCTCTATTTTTAAGGAAACTGACCAAAGATGGTGCCAAAGGTGGTCTAAGGAAGCAGACTCTAAGAATGAGATTCTGGAGTTAGAATCATGAAGTCTGGCTTGTAACAAATACCTCATCACAGATGGTAGGTAGATGGAGTTTGCATAGCTCTGGCATGTAACACAATGCAATTGCTAAAGCTGTCACTGAGGTCAACTGGGATAGGATATGGGAAGAGGAGATGAACTGGCTTGTGCAATATCTCTAGCATTTCAGAGGTACAAGAGAAATATAAATTATAAAGACTGTGGAATTGGGAGGCTATTTCTGAATACCACTGGTGCTTTGAAGAGATGAAATAACAGGCCCAGGGCAATCAGTCACTAATTTAAAGCCAAGTATGAGAGTGAGAGAACCTCTTTGGCAGCTTTTAAAAGGACCTGCAACTCTTGCAGCTGGAGGGCAGACAGATTGAAGACCAAGCATAGGACTTAATTATGAGTCACAGAACTCAAGAGTAAAGCTTAATCTCAGCCTAGGATGTATATAATGATATAATCATAATGGACATACTTAGCAGTTGGCAGAACTCTCATAGTTCTGTGAGTAGTTCAGTAGGAACAACTGCAGTGAAAGTGAAAGTCCACGAAACTGCCCCACTAACCCCATCTCAGCCAATATAATAAATCGAAAATAATATTGTATCCACAGGGAAATGGAAGAGATTAGTTCTATTCTCAAAGCCTTAAAGTTGTAAGGATTGTGGTACCATTATATGTTCATTTAATTCATCAATCTGATCCATGTAAAATCAGATGTATCATAAAAGATGACAGTGAATTAACCATAAAGTTAACCAGTGGCAATCCCAATTGTGACAACTGTGTCAGATATGATATCTTTAGTTGAGCAGATTAACACAGTTTTGGATATGTGGCTATTGAGATTTGGAATACATTCTTTTCCATGCGTATAAAAGAAGAAGATCAGAAGCAGTTAACACTGATGTGAGACAGACAATATACACTTACTGTCCTTGGAGCTATGTTAAATGTCTCATAATATATTTCATATACTGAAATTGTCTTATATTTCAGTGGGGCATGGATCATCTGGATATCCCACAGAATATCATATATGAAATGAAGAATGGATCAAGAATGGGTATCCCACAGAATATCATATTGGTTCAATATATTGTTGAACCAGAAGTGGCGATAATTATTGGTTCCTTGGTAAAACATGTGTGCTCCAGAGGGTGGAGGATAAACCTCACAAATACTTAGCGATGGCATGATTCAGAGGGGCGGGGGTTCAGTGGCCTAGGACGTGCAGGCACATCTCCAAAGTAACACAGGGTGGAAGATAGACTCTACTAATATTCAGAAGCTGCCTCAATGGTACAGTTTTTGGTTTTTTTTTGGTAGGGGAATGGTCCTATGGTCAAGGTCATGACAGGACATCCCCTCCCAGATAAAGGACAAGTTATTGCACCTGGCATCTCCTTCTACTAAGAATCACATCTCTTGGCAGACCTCTTCAGGCAGAATATTCTTCAACTGGGAATATTGCTCTAACCCATTCCTCATATGACCTAGAAGCTACTAGATTTTAAAAAGGCCTAGAGCAAGAAATGACTTGGCAGGTGGTCCAGCTGTGGTTCAAGTAGCCCGCTATTAGCCGTATGGCCAGGAAGACCTCAGGCATACCTCATACATACTCCATAAATAACCATTTTATGGTAGAAAATCATGCTAAATGGAGATTCTGTCAAGCCCTAATAGAAAAGCTGCAACTTCGACTCCTGAAGTTCTGGAGCAAAGACATGCTATATGCAACAAAGAACTATATACCATTCTACAGACAGATACTGGCATGCTAGTGGGCCCTCCTAGAGATGAAGCATCTAACAGTGGGATCTCAAGTGACCATGCAGCCAGAACTTCTCATCATGAGCTGGGTTATGTCAGACTACCAAGACATAAGATTGGGTAGGGTCGGCCCACCCAGCATCAACCCATTATAAGATGGGAGTGACATACCCAGGATACGTAAGCTCAAGCAGGTCCAGAGGGCTCCTGAGAGCTGCACAAACAAGGTAGCTAGAACTCCCTGTTACCTAGCACTGTTGTGTCAGCAGCCTTGCCTCAGCTCATTACCAATGGCTTTTTGATGGACACTGTGATGAACTTCTCAGAACCCTCTTCAATGGAGGGCTCAATGCCCCATCTTGCAGGGGTGCTGTGAAAAGATACTCTTCAGCTCTCATATCTTCCAGGGATTGCTTCAGCTGCATAAGGCTGCCTCCCTCATGGTCATGTCTCTTACCAATCAATGCAGATATAAAGGTGTGGTCACTTTGGCCTAAATCAGGCTAATTCTGAAGGGTCAATTTAGGTATCTGTGAGAGGTATTTATCCAGACATCTCCATGGAGTTGGCAAAGGCTGCTTTAGAACTTGACTTCTTTCCAATCCTGCTTTCTTCTTCTCCCTTTCATAGGTGTTGATCTCAAGGGGACTCTTAAAAAACATCCAGTATTCTAAATACTAGAACTGAGTCTACTTCTATGGGAAGGCATCCTGTGACAGACCTCATAGGGGTTTCCGGTGAGTAGGTGGCAGAGGGGAATACAAAATCTGAGCTTGGTTCACAGATAAGTCAATATGTTGGTGCAACCCTAAAATGAATAGCTGATGCATTATACGTCCACTCAAGAGTGGCTTTGAAAGACAATGATGAAGGAAGGGAAACCTACCAGTGGAAGGGCTTTGGACAGAGATCCTAGTTATTGTGTAAAGAGAGAAATGGTTTGAAGTAATAATATTCATCAATTCATAGACAGTGATAAATAATTTAGATGGTTAGCCAAGGGATCTAGAAGGAGCAATAGTGTGAGATCAAGGTTAAATAAAGATGTCTGGGAGGAGATATGTAGATGGAGTGGAAAGGAAACATGAAGCTCTTTTTATTGTACACCAGTGTGGAACCTTTATAGAAGAATCACTAAACAACCAAATGGACAGGATGACTTGGCCAATTATTATCAGTCAGCCTCTCTCCCTGACCATGACAATGATGGCATCATGAGCATGTGAATAGAGGGCCCATGGTGGCAGAGATGGAATCTATGTATATGCCCAAGAACATGTTCTCTGTCTCACCAAGATCTGTCTAGCCAATTGCTGCTCCTGAATGACTGACCTGTCAACAACAGAGATTAGTGTTGAATGTGTCATATGATACCATCCTGTAAGGAGACCAGTCAGCTACTGGCTGCCATTTTTTAATGGGACTCTTTCTATCTTGAAAAAGGCAGACTTTATCCTGACCAGGACTGACTTGTATGGGTTCACATTTCTTGCCCACAGGACTTTGACCAATATCATACTCCAGTTGCTCATGGAGTGTTTGATTTACTGGCATGAAGCCCTGGGTAATAACATCTCACACTAAGAGATTTTTTTTTTTTTTTTTTTTTTGCAAAGAAGGTAGAGAAGTGGGCACATGACCATGGGAACGATTGATCTAATCACCTACTGTACCATCCAGAAACTGTTGTTCTAGAAAACTAATACATATGGCTTTGGGAACTAAGGGGTGAAAGAAGGAGTGGTCCCACTCACTATCATTCCCATTGACCTGCTTGGGGAATTTGTGCTTCTTGACCCTGAAACCTTAAGCTCTGTATGTCTAGAGGAGCTGGCTTTCCAGATGGGGTCCTTCACCTGTCGACACAGTAAGATTCCTAGTAAATGGAAAGGTACAACTGCTCCCTGGTTATTTTGGGCACCTAGTGGCAGTAGACCAGTAAACACAGAGCAAGAGTAATTGACCCTTGTCTTCTTTGGGAGTCAGGACATCTAGGAGCAGGAAAGAACGTGTTTGGCACTTAGTTGATTCCCTAGGGTGGGGGAGGGAGGTATCTAGGTCCTCTCATGCTCATTTGTAACTGTGAATGGGCAAGTACAGCAACCACGACCTTCCTTATGATGTCCTTGTAACAGGGGTTCAACCCTCAGGGATGAGGCTCTGTGTTACTCCACTAGGTAAGCTACCAAGTCCAGTGGAAGTGCTAGAGAGAGAGAGGAATATAGAAAGGGTGATAGAAGAGGGAGATGAGTACTAGTTTTTGCCATAAGACCAACTGCAGCAGCTATTACGTTTCCTCAAGAATTGTGACCACAGAATCCTGGAGAATCTGTGCCTGGATGGGAGTAAATCTTATGTAAGAAAGAAGGGCAATCAAATGGATGCTGTAGATGCTCAGCCCAGATTCCCTTTCCTGGCCCTTGTATTGTCCCCCATTTGCCAGGAGTATTGGCTACTCACAGCTCACAGCTGCCCCCTTCTCTGGAGATTTGCCCTCAGTTGAGGTTACAGCCTCACCCAGCAGGTTACACACCTCCCACTATCCAGGGGTGGCCACAGCTAATGGCCCCAAAAATAAGGGGTACAAAAGGCTGGCTCTCTTGTCTCAAGGAGGAGCATCTTTGCAGTGCAATTTATGCTTCAAACTCCCATTCCACCCATGTTGAGGATCAGGCCAAGGCTAGACTTTACCTGAGACCACATCTTTGCTCAGTTCTTTCTTCTCTTGTTTTTCTCCCTCCTTTGCAAGCTTTGCCTAAAAATCATGCCCTTAGTACAACTCGTGCATCTAATTTACTTTCTTATGCTCTGTTTCTAGGGAACTGGACCTAAGACAATTAAATTAGTAATAAAATAAATTCAAACAGACATATCAATAATCTTCGCTTGATAGAGCAGCTTTTCTTGATAGCAGCACTCTGCTATCACTGTGTGGGTATACAATGACATAGGGCATAGCCCCTGCTTTCACTGAACTCACCATCTAGTTTGCAAGTAAAAATATAGGTGTGTGCACAACTTAAACGTGAGACTCAGTGCTAGATGGTACCAAATTGACAAGACATAAAATTGGAGTTCAGAAAAAAAGAAGTGTCTTCCTCAGAGAGCTACATACTTGAAAGTAACTATCAAAATGTTTGTTATGTGAAAGAATTTTCACTACCATAATTTGAAAATTTGTGTAACATTGACAATATGTACTAAAATGATAAAGTCAGTGAAATGTTGTTAATTTACTGCATTAATAAGAGTTGAAATAAAGCATATACATTTCCAAAATATTAGCATCTGGATCGATGATCTCATGCTATAAGCTGTTTATTCAGAACTGAGCTTAAGCTCAAAGTGTAGTACCCAGATGCTGCTGTACACCGAGAGGACAGAGCATGTTGCTTCTCTTCCTCCGTAACTGTCAGATAGCAACCATAGGGGGCAATGCAAGCTCAGCAGTAGCATTCTCAGCTCCCTGTCTGTACCAGCTGAAACCGTCTTTTCAAAGCTTTGCTGCTGTATTATTCTTGCTTAAAACAGGCTGAATCTTTACAGTTTCACAATGTCTTAAGCTGCATAATTACTTTAAGGTTTGGGGCAAGCCATATGTGGAAATGTAAAAGAGTTGAATGTAAAGAAAAATATTTTATAAAGATACAAAGAGTAAATGGGGAGGGACAGGGTTTGAGTTTACAGTCGATACAAAAGTAGAACAGAAGTTTGTAGCTAGTACACAAGGAATCTAATCTGCTCCACTAATTTTTGTCTGTCAAATTCCTGTTTTCTGAAAAGACAAGTCTGTGGAAAAGCAAACCGATTCTTATTTAAATTTTGTTATATTTCTTAATGAATTTAGTGTCTGAATATTGTGAATGAAGAGACAGTTGTTGAACAAATAAAATAGTTCTCACAAATCATTTCAAGGGGCGTATGCATTTCACATATTTCTGTGCTCTTATTTTAAGGTTCCAGAGTTAGTGTACCAACATATGAACATGGATACATATTGATGAGTATGATTTTCTTGCCCATCATTATAAAAATATCTTTCCTAGTTGAACAGTTAATGAAATGATGAGAAAATCTGAGGTGAACATTAGCAGTCTACTTTCATTTTGTTTCATCAAAAAGAATCTCTTTTACAATTACTATTTACTTGCAATAACTGCAGCAGAAAATGATTTAATGCTCAACATGTGCATTAAAATGCACTTGCTTTTTTTAATATGTAAAAGCTGATGGAAATTTCATTTAAGCACAATTCCTGTATCACAGATTTTAAGCAAAATGAAAGGAAGTTAGGGTATCATTTAAACATGGCTATAAAAATAATTTCTTTCAGTGGCTAGAGGGAAGGAAGGATTGGTCAAAGTAATTTTTATCTTCGATGGGATTCCCCACTAGTCTGCTCTCTTATTTGGCTTAATGCATGCCACAATAATCATGCTATTTCTTCCTAGCATTTTTCTAACTCACAGTGGTAAGAATAATTGAATGGTGTTTATATTCTAAAGTGCCTTTTCTCACTAAGCTCAGAAGTTCTTTCTGAGTATTAATTCTTACAGTATTTTTGTGTGGAACACAGGGATGTGTATTATTATCTTGTTACTCCCCTTTTAACAACAAGGATAGTGAGGCATATATGCAGTAAATGATACACAAGACAGAGTCAGGGTGCCAGAAACAGATCACAACCTGACTTCCAGTTCATAAGCCAGACCATACTTTCTAGGAATTATTAACATACTTGAGGATTGAATCCTGGCAATTAGTAGCTATCTTCTAAGTCCTTGTTTTCACTCCTAGAACGTTAACATTGATATGAAGGAAAAATTTAATAACTTGGAGTAAGTTAATTCTATTGCATCCTGGGTAATACAGAGATTGTAAACAAGCAAGTTGTAAATAACTGCAATAATAGGAATGTTATTGATAATAATTTGAAGTGTAAATGTTTAATGGCACAGATGTAAAATTCACAACAATTAACACAAATTTAAAAAAAAAAACCTTTAAAATAACAGCCAGCTTAGAGGCTGCTAGAAAGAAAAAAAAAAGAACTAGTTATGTAATTTGAATGTAGAATCATAGGTGTTTAAATTTATGGGATAGACCCTAACCATGTAAGAGGTTTCAGAGACTCAAAGTGAATTCCAGCTAGGAGACTTATCTTTTCTAAAGGGCATCCTTTGCTTGTGTCTGTAACTGGATAACTTTGAAATCATGAAATCCCACTTCTGCCAATTATTACTACAGAGAAATTTCTTCACACATGCACAGAAAATTTCTTGGTTGAGGCTTAAAGATGTTCAGGTAGGCCTGGAACATGATATATACTCAATATATGTTATTTAGCAAATACATGAATTCTCTTTTGAGAATTCTTACCCAAATTATTTTAATCTTTTTAAAGTGTGATAATAGTATCACAATTTTATATATATATATATATATATATATATATATATATATATGTATGTTAAGCTTTCTTGTCTTTTAGAGATATCTAAAAGATACTATCTATTCTTCCATTTACATATGAAATAATTTGAAGTTTCTGATTTGCTTAATCATAAAACTGGAGGCTATGAGGGATATATGAATCAAGATTGGCCATGATTTAAATATTGCTAAAGCTGTATGATAGGTGTATGGGAAGTCAAGTATATTCTTTACTTTTCTTTATGTTTAAAATTTTCTATAATAAAAATGTTTTAAGTATAAAAAGTTATATCCATATATATTAGGTAAGAGATTATTTTTAATCTGTTATAAGAAAATACATCTCACCTTTCTGGAATTTAGCTGTATGGGAAACTCATCTATCTAGAACATGGTCAAGGAGAGTGATGTCAGCATCATGGTGGTGTGAGAAGCTTCCTTTCCTTCTCTCTTTCAATCTACAACTAGTAAGACATCTATAACTCAACGAAGGTTCCTCTGCCCAGTACACCAGGACAACAGAGAGATTTGCATGTCTATACATCTGAAGGTGGGTGGACTTCAGAGAAGACAGAATGGGGGAACAGTGGAGGCAGAGCCTATGATTCTGTCACCTGTGCCCACAGAGAACTGGGCAGCAGCAGCAACAGGGCCTGAGACCCTGGTCCCTCCAGCCTTGGCACTCCTGTGACTCTGGCCCCTGCCCGTGGTGGTGGTGCCCACAAACCTGACAACTCCAGAAGCAGTGGAGACACCTTTGATCCTGAACCACCCCCCCCATTATCCCCATCACCCCACTGTGGTAGCAGTGCCCACAACCAAGGAGAACTTGGATACAGCAGAGTCCATCTCACTGTCCCCAGCAATGATACCGGTGTCAGCAGTGACCCTGGTAGCAGCAAGATACCTGTGACCTCAGAGGCACAAACAGAGACAACAAGGGCACCACCCAGTGACACCTCTGGCAGAGGTGGTGGAGGTTGGAAAGTGACACTTCTCAAGTGTAGCCAGAGGCAGCTCAGGTAAGAGAAACCAAAAACTGTTCTATAGTGCCACCTACTGAAAAACAAAAGAAAAGCCTCTAAGTACCAACCTGTTGAATTAGAATCAAAGTAAAAAAAGTTTTACCTAAATAAGAAATGTGTTCACTATTTCAAATGAGCCAGCAGAGGAATAAATCATTAAGCACCATGAAAAACCATGGTAACATGGTATCACAAAAAGAAAAAAAAAATACAATTCTCCAGAAGCCAAGTCTGTGATCTAACACTTAGAGAATTCAAATTAACTGTCATGAAGGAATTTGACAAGCTATGAGGAAACTCAGAAAGGCAGTTCAATTAGCTCAGGAACAAAATTAATGAGCAAAAGTTATATGTTACCAAAGCGGTTGAAACTCTAAGAAAGAATCAAACAGAAATTCTAGAGCTGAAGAAATCAATAGATGAGATGAAGAATGCAATAGAAAGCATTGAAAATGGTGCAGACCGTATAAAATCAGAGAGAATCAGCAAGCTTAAAGGTAGAAATCTAGAAATTATTCAAGTAGAATCTTCATTTTAAAAGTGAAGAAAGAAGGGATGGGAGATGATGCTCCCAGCAAATGGCAGACAAAAGAAAACAAGGGTAGCCATACTTATATTAAACAAAATAGACTTCAAGCCAAAAAAGGTAACAAGAGACAAAGATGGACATTATATATTGATAAAGGGAATAATCAATCAAAAAGATATAACACTTATTAATATATGTGCACCTAACATAGGATCACCAAAATATATAAAGTAAGTATTAACAGACTTAAAAGAGAAATTAACATCAAAACAATAATAGTAGGGACTTTAACACCTCACTTGTGTTAATGGATAGATCATCCAGACAGAAAGTCAATAAGGAAACATCAGTCTTAAATGAAACATTAGACCAGATTGACTTAATAAATTTATGAAGAACACTCCATCCAAATGCAGCAGAATACACATTCTTCTCAATGCAAATGGAACAGTCTCAATGATAGACCATATGTTGGGACACAAAACAAGTCTCAGTAAATTTAAGATTGAAATAATATCAAACATCTCTTTCAACTACAATGGTATGAAACTAGAAATCAACTATAAGAAGAAAGCTGGGAAAAATCAGAAATATGAGAAGACTAAACATCATGCTACTGAACAACTATTGGGTCAAGGAGAAGTCAAAAGAGAGGTAAAAAATACCTGAAGACAAATGAGAATTAAAATATGACATGCCAAAATCTATGGGATGCAGCAAAATTAGTACTAAGAGGGAAGGTTATAACAATAGAGGTCTTCCTCAAGAAACAGGAAAAATCTCAACTAAACAATCTAACACTATACTGAAAGAAACTAGAAAAAGAAAAACAAATGAAGCCCAAAATCAGTGAAAGGAAGGATTTAATAAAAATCAGAGTGGAAATAAATGAAACAGAGACTAAAAAGACAATAGAAAAGATCAATGAAGCTAACAGCTAGCTCTTTGAAAAGAAAAACAAGATTGACAACTTTTAGCTAGACTACTAAGAAAAAAAGAGAAGATTGCGATAAATAAAATTAGAAACAAAAGAGGGAAAATTACAATGGATAACACAAAAATCAAAGAATTATAAGAGATACTATGAACAAATTAGATAACCTAGAAGAAATGGATAAATTCTTAGAATCATACACCCTTCCAGGACTGAATCATGAAGAAATAGAAAATCTGAATAGACTGATCACTAGTAAGGAGATTGAAACAGTAACCAAAAAACCTGCCAAAAAACAAAAGTCCGGGATGAGATGGCTTTCAAGCTGAATTATACCAAACAATCAAGGAAGATTTAGTGCCTATCCTTCTCAAACTCTTCCAAAAAATTAAAAAGGCGGGAATGCTTCCTGACTCATCTTATGAGGCCAACATTACCCTTATACCAAAATCAGACAAAGACAACACAGAAAATTACAGACCAATATCTCTGATGAACATAGATGTAAAACTCTTTAACAATATATTAGCAAACTGTATACAACAGTACTTTAAAGGAATCATACACCATGATCCATTGGGATTTATTCCACGAATGCAAAGATAGTTCAACATCTGCAAATCAATCAGTGATATACCACATTAATAAAATGAAACATAAAAGTCATATCATCACAATAGATGCAGAAAAAGCATTTGGCAAGATTCAACACCCATTTATGATAAAAATGCTCAATAAAATAGGTATAGAATGAATGTACAGCAACATAATAAAGGCCATGTGTGACAGACCCATAGCTAACATGATACTCAATGGTGAAAAACTGAAAGCTATTCCTTTAATATCAGGTACAAGACAAGGATGCCCACTTTTGTTACTCTTATTCAACATAGTATTGGAATTCCTAGCTATAGCAATTAGGCAAGAAAAAGAAATAAAAGTTATTCAAATTGGAAAAAAGAAGTAAAATTGTCACTATTTGTGGATGACATAATTTTATGTATAGAAAACCCTAAATACTCCACCAAAAAAAGGTTAGAATAAAATACAGTACAGTTACAGGGTACGAAATCAATATACAAAAATCTGTTGGGTTTCTGTAAGCTAACAACAAACTAGTAGAAATAGAAATTAAGAAAACAATCTCATTTACAATTGCAATAGAAAGAATGAGATACCTAGGAATAAATTTAACCAAGGAGGTGAAAGATCTGTATGCTGAAAATTGTAAGATGGTGAAAGAAATCGAGGACACAAAGAAATGGAAAGATAATCTATGCTCATGGATTGGAAGAATAAACATATGAAAAATGTCCATACTACCTAAAGCAATCTATAGATTCAATGCAATCCCTATCAAAATCCCAATGATATTTTTCACACAAATAGAAAATCCTAACATTTGTATGGAACCACAAAAGATCCTGAATAGCCAAAGCAATCCTGAGAAAAAAGAACAAAGCTGGAGTTATCATAATCCCTGATTTTAAATTATACTACAAAACTATAGTAATATAGCTATCAAAACAGCATGGTGTTGGCAGAAAAAGAGACACACAGATCAATGGAACAAAACTGAGAGCCCAGAAATAAACCCACACATACATGAATAATTAATTTATGACAAAGGAACAAAGAACATACAATGGAGAAAGTACAGTCTCTTCAATAAATGGTGTTGGGAAAACTGGACAACTACATGCAAAAGAATGAAATTAGACCACTGTTTTATACCAAAAATTTAACTCAAAATGGACTGTAGACTTGAATGTAAGACCTGAAATCGTAAAACTCCTAGAAGAAAACATAGGCAGTACACTCTTTGATGTTGGTCTTAGCAGTATCTTTCTGGATCTTCCCTTGTCTCCTCAGGCAAGGGAAACAAAAACAAGAATAAAGAAGTGGGACTACATCAACTCAAAAAGCTTCTCCACAACAAAGGAAACCATCAACAAAACGAAAAGACAACCTATGGAATGGGAGAAAATATTCACAAATCATTTATCCAGTGAGGAGTAAATATCCGAAAAATATAAAGAACTCATACAGCTCAACAACAACAAAACAAACAACTCAATTTAAAAATGGGAAAAAGATCTGACTAGACATTTTTCCAAGGAAGACATACAGGTGGCCAACAGACATAGGAAAAGACGTTCAGCATCACTAATTATTAGGGAAATGCACATGAAAACTACAATGAGATATCATTTCGTGCTCCTTAGAATGAGTATCATCAAAATACAAGAAATAACAAGTGCTGGAGAGGATATGGAGAAAAGGGAACGCGTATTCACTGGTGAACCCTTATTCACCAGTATAAATTGGTGTAGCCACTATGGAAAAACAGTGTGGAAATTGCTCAAAAAATTAACAATAGAACTGCCATGTGATCCAGCTGTTCCACTTCTGGGTATTTATCTGAAAAATATAAAAACACTTATTCAAAAAGATATGCACCCCTATGTTTATTGTAGCATTATTTACAATTGGCAAGATATGGAAATAACCTAAGTGCCTGTTGACAGATGAATGGATAAAAAAGATGTGGTGCATATGTATAATGGAATACTACTCAACCATAAAAAAGATAAAACCTTGTCATTTGCAACAATATGAATGGACCTTGAGGTTACTATGCTAAGTGAAATAAGTCAGACAGAGAAAGACGAATACCTTATGATTTCACTCCTATATGGATTATAAAACAAAACAAAACAAAACAAATGAACAAACAGAACAAAACAAAAACAAACAAATACAGAGAACAGATTGGTGGTTACCAGAGGGGAAGCAGAGTAGGGAGAGGGCAAAAATGAGTAAAGGGGGTCAACTGTATGGTGATGGATGGAAACCAGACTTTTGGTGGTGAACACACTGTATGTAGTATATACAGAGGTTGAATTATAATGCTATACACATGAAACCTGTGTAATGTTCTAAACCAGTGTTACCTCATAAAGAAAACAGTAAATAAAATAAAAGTGAATGTATGGAAATAAAGAACATAGTCAAAAAATAAAACATACTCACGAAAAAAGAGTCCCTCAAAAGTCAATATGACTATCATAAGATAGTATACTGACACATATTATTATTTGAAGCATTCTAATAAAAGATGCTATTTAACTAGGTTAAAATAATTAATAGTTTGAGCATTCATAGACTTAGGGTCAAATACTTGTGCTAGAATTTACTAACTTGGTAATTTATTTCAGTTCTGTAAGTTTCCATCTCCTCGTATATAAAATGGATATGACAGTATCTACCTTAAAGGGTTTTAATGAAGCTTGCAAGTGATTAAGATTTTGTCTGGTACTTTGTAAGTGTTTTATAAATGGTAGCTAAAAGTTTTAAGCTTGATTATCTCATTTTTGAGACCACTCAAACTTAAAGTCAGAAACAGTTATATGATTTTAAATGAAGGATGAGACCCTTTGAGAGCACCTAGTAGGAAAACATGGTCAGAAAAATCCACAAGAAGAAATAAGCTACTTTATAAAGGCAAGAATTGAGTCTCTTTTAGTATGAGGACCCAAAACCCTACATTCCTTGCTAATGCTTTTGTATGCCTTTGCATTACAACATGGGGCAATAAGGGAGATAGTGATCATAGAGAATTATTAAGAGAAGTTAACACACAAACCTGAAATCTCTGAGGCTAAACACAATAAAAGTTTGTTTTCCACTCCTGGCACAAGCCATTGTAAGTCAGAAGGTTCGCCTGGGAAGTTCTTCACTTAGACTCCTTTCCCTTGGCTCCATCACACTCTGGGATATCCTTGGAATTCTCTGATGGATTCACTTCATTTGTTCAATCAGTGCATAAAAGAAAAGGATCATGTGAGATATTTTAGGGGTCATGCCTGGAAATGAAATTCATCTCTTTCATCTACATTCTATTGGCCATATCCCCAGCTGGCTACAAGGCACCTAGGAGATGTAGTCTTCCTGTGTATCCACAGTGTATGGACCATAGACCATTGTCTCTGCTACAGTAGACAGTGAAAGAAGTATCTTACCAGTTCTAGGAAGTTTCATACAAAAATAGGGTGAATTATGTATCCTTATGTAATCTCTTTTGGATTGTAAGCTCTCTGAGCCTGGGGACATGACTTGGTCATTTCTTACTTCCAGCTAGTGCTCAGTAAATAGTTTAAGGTAAATAGTAGTTTTGTTAAGTAAATTAATCCAGAAAGCCTGTATAATTTTATATTTATGGCATTTCAGTTTGGAAATAAGTCTGTCTAGTATTAAAGACAATGTAAGTTGTAACAGAAAGAATTCAGTGTGATCTTGAATACCTTTACACATTAGTTGAATAATAGAATCAATATAGTTTACTGTAGTTGAAATATTAGAAAAATTTTGGACATTTTACTGGACCACATAAATTATGACCTTACTCCTTGGGCTGGAATTTGCTTAAAGATAATATAAATAAATATGGATTATATAAAATTCTAAAAAAGGAATCTAAGAGTATCTGTATAAAAAGATTTATCTATTCCTTGCCTCCAAAAAATATCTGAAAAAGATTTCATTTTTCTAAGTATTCCTTTCCTTCCTAAATCTGGAATTTTAGAATTGAAAGAGAAGAAGCTCCACTCTCCTGATTTTCTTCTGGTGGTCAAGAGAGAAATGAGAATAATTTAGTTCATTTACATAAAAAGTAAATAAATATTTTAAAATTTATTAACACAAGAGGTGTAGCAGAATGGATAAGTATTGCAGGAAGTGGATATGGTAGCTTGGTGACCGGGTAAAAGAATCATCCAAGACAAAATGACAGACTCAGCAGCGGTTCACTGTTTGACAGTGAGATTTTGGACAATACCATCAGGATAAAGTACTTTTCATGCTAAATTCATTTATAGGCCTCAGGCTTGAGGATGACTCAGACCACCGATGAGAATTATAGACAATGACATAATTTTGAAAGAAGATAATAGAGTGGAAGAAATGAGTAAATGTTTTTGTAAGTAACAGTGACAACAATAAAACAATAATAAAACCATTAAAATGTAAGGGTTACACTGGAATGTACTATAGATGTTGCTCTAGATATTTTTGCCATCTCTATGATTGATTCTGGTGAATCTTACTTCAGTTCGATACTTTTGTCACCTGTCTACAACACAGAATTAAAAAAAAAGAAAACTGATGTACGAAATACCAACAAAAATTATTGCTGAACATAGTTATTTCAACTTATTTGAAATATAATGGTCCCTGAACCTCAGTGAAGTTTGGAAACTGCTGGAAAACTATCGAGAAAGCAAATAGAGATATTTTAAAGGCATAGCTAAAAATAGACGATTTTTTTGACTTTAGATTCAGTACCATTTTCTTAAAAATTCAAAACCATATTTGTTAGAGTTCTGGCATAAGGCATCTGAGGAAGTTGCTGCCAGAAGATTTTTGCTCATCTCAAAACAAACAAACAAAAAAGAAAACAATAGGCTTGGTAATAGATACTGTGTTTGATGTGAGAGATTGGCTGTATATATTCAGTAGAAACGGGAATCAGTGGAAATTCTAAAATTTATGAAATAAAACACATTGTTGACTTTGTTTTTTTCCAAATTGAAATTATTGGTTGGGCTTAATGGCAGTTGGCTTCTTTATTTTTCTTTTAATTTTTTTGGCTTCTTTAAAGTAACTAAATTGACAACCAAAAAGTGAAAGCCTGTTTTTAAGTTCTTTTCATGTCTTTCACCACCTAAAACATATCTATGCATAATGAACTTTAAAATGCATGCTTTTTATATCCTCTGCCACAATTATCATTTACAGATTTTAACTCCTATAAAGGATCTCTGAGAAATAATTTCTAAATACTGCTTACCCTGTGCACACGCATGTGCACACACACACACACACAGACACACACTTTAAATGTGCATCAGGAAGATGTGTAAGGGTTATATCTTTATATTGACTGAGTTATTTAATATCAAAGATTAGTCTTTTCTCTATTTTTATTGAAATTAAGCAATATCTTAAAGGAGTCCTTTAGTCATCTGACACAATCTAAAATACCTTCATTTTCAGTCTCTGTGGAGTTGAGCGGAAACCGGTGTACTGCCTTCTGCTTTCTTTCATGAATAGAATTTAGTTGTACTAAGGTAATGGTGCAAATTTACAATATCCATAAAAGCACCGTTGTTGTATTGCTTTGCCTAATGCATTAGGAAAAGAAGACCACTTGGCAGACACCACATATCTACAAACGAACAAAATGCACTAAAATCAAAATTGCATTACTTTTGTCAATAATTTGTGTTATAATTTTTATGGCAAAAATTAATAGAAAGGATTCCTTAAATAAAAATGGGTTTGACATTTTCCTTTTGTTGTTGCTGCCCTGATTGTATTTACATCCAGTCATTTATTGCCCATTAAAGAAGTAATGCTATGTTAATGTAAGGGAGAAAAAAATCAATGCTACTGAAATCAGTAGCTGTGGGGAAACAGTGCAGCAGCTGGTTTGCAAACAGTGAGCCCATATAGATCAATGAAATTACAAGCTGAATCTGCTGATGCTCACAAACTGCTCCAGCAGTGTGCTGTCTAACCTTTTTTCAAGTTCAAGAGCTCTAGAATCCCAGTGATAACTAAATGGAAAGCAGGGCAAAGGCAACCAGGAGACAATGACAAGGCACCTGGAGTATTTTACTGTGATATGTGATGTTCTACTTTTGCATCTACCAGGGTAACTATATACCTTTAACCTGTAGAAAAGCCCTATAATCTATACATGAGCCACATAGAGAGCTTTCACATCCCAGAAAATCTCTACATAAGAGAGTTCCTTGACCTGGAACATCAGAAGTCTCCATGATACTTCACAAATCTGCTTGTTGAGCTAAATTCCAGAAACTATTAATCTGTGAGATAATGTTGGGATTCTAGAATATATGATGTATTGGGTTTGTTGACTTATTATGGTCTCTAAAATTTTCTTTATTATGGGATATTATTATATACATTGAGCCTTAGCTTTTTGATAACAAATCACTGATCAGATACATTCACATTTAATATTTGAAAAAGACAACAAGTTTTCCATCTCCATAAACTGATTTTTAGTGTCAATTTAAATGACAGTAGTAAGTGTTTTTCCCTATGAATATTGAATTTTCAAATTTTCTTTTAGTTAAGCCTTCCTTGGGCACTCAGGTGTATTTTAAGTGTATTTCCTAAGACACACGAAAACTTTAACATAAGGAGTGTTAATTGACACAAAGAGAGGGAAGTCAGTATTCACAGAAGAGAATCATAACAACTTGTTGATGAATTAAAAAGCAGTAAGCTAATTCTGTTTAAAACCAGAAGTGATCTTTGACATTGACACACGTAACGTGATTTTTCTACCACCTGGAAAGGATAAATGACTCTCCCAAGATCACACATCTATTAAATGGTAATACTGGAACTTAGATCCAAACATTTCTAGGTCAATGGGCAGTGCTGTCCCCACCACATGATGCTACCGTTAACATTGATTTGGGTGGGGAAAAAAGGAAGAGAATGTGGAAGGAAGAAGAAAGTAGAATGCCGATTTGCATGGGAGGCTTTTATTCAAGTGTATACAGATATATATTTGTATATATAAGTGTATACAGATATATATCCATAAAATCATATGGAATAAAATTAATCATAAAATATTATTCCTACTTAAATTCTTCTTAATCCAGTTGTTGACAAGAAGAACAAAAAGTTGTTTATTCCCTTCCTTCCTCTCTCCCTCCCTAAACCAATTAAAGAAAATGCAAAACAAAACCAGTGGTTATAGGGCCAACCTAAGGCAAGCCTGTCAGCAAGGCTGACCATACTCCATCTCCTCCTCAAATATGCACTGAGTAAAAATGTCCTGAGAGGCACAAGACGTGCTTTCGTTGAACCCTAGTTCAGTAATTATATTGATTTAAATCATTCTGTCTGTCTCAATCCTCTAAGATAGTGACACCAGAGTGACATGATCTTTATGGGACTGGCTCACGATGTAATGGCAGAAATCTCAGCTAAATAACACAATTGGCAACTCTCATAATTCAGGCTCCTTATTCAAAATCACTTCTTTTGTATGATTCTTTAAAATTAATACAATTTTTAGTGGATGAGATAAACAGGAGTTATATTCTTTTCCATATAAAGAATACTCACACTTGAGATAAATTGTTACATTTTAGGGTGTATACATTTAAAAAATAATGTCAACAATAAGCAGAGTATTGATGCTATCTCCTAAGTAATTTTAGAAAAGCTAAATATGAGCAATACCTATATTTTACCTATTAATATTTTAGGTAGTGTGACCCCTGCTAAACACACCAAGTGATACAATTAAAAATTATAATATTTTAAATATTCTCATATTTTCAAATTTTCAAAATATTTTCATTTCTTCATTTTGATATCCTAATGAATACTGTGAGGCAAGAAGATTGGATAATATTACCTCCAGTTCAGAGAAGAATATGAAGAGGTTAAGTCAACTAATCAGAGATGAGAACTCAACTCCGGGGAACAACTCCATTATTTCATTATTGCCTCTCTTTTATACTTTGAGTTGGGATATATGAAGTAAGAAAAAAACTGAAGGATGAGATGAAAAGTTTGCTCATCATACTGTGTGATTATACTTATGATTCTGACCCAGAAAGAAAAAGACACTCAGGGTCTTTAAACTCGGGTAACGGAGTAAGTTCACATTTCAAAAATAATTTTCCAGGACTTTTTAAAGAGCAATGTATTAACACTTGGCAGAGCATCACAGAGTTATTGCAAAGTCTTCACAAAGAAGACAAGAAATCATTAAATATACAATCGTGCTGTACTGTAGCTGTGGAGGATGGTTGATGAAGCAGATGGAAGTATCATGGAGTTTATTATATCTGCAACATGGGGGAAGTATTTCCAAGTAATTTTCCACCTGGCGAGTGTCCTTTTTCCAGCTAAAAGCCAGAATAATATCATCTCCTACCACCATCACCAAAGAGTAGAGACGTGCAGGGCAAGTGGACAGAGGACAAAGAAAAAGCAGTGGGTATAGCTGACAGGCAAGATCTAGACGAAAACAACAAAATAATAAACTAAAGAGACCACACGCAGGTACTTTCTTTTAATACATTAATGATTAATGGTTTTATAAGTTCTTTTTTCATGAGGATTAGTTAATATTAGATATATATATTATTTGTAATAGTAATTGGTATGTTTGCTTAAGTTGACTCTAGGTAAAATGTACATAATTCATTTCACAGTGTGGCTTTTTACTTATTCTCAGCTAATCCATTTGTTAACATTATGCAGTTCTGAATTAACATAATCTATTAAGAATGGTTAAAATAAAAGAGAGCTATCTGAATTGGGTAGAAACCATTATATAATTGTAATCACAATTGCGATGTTGAACAGAAAAAGACAAGAAAATCTGCCCTCTTTCAGCATGCTGCCTTAATAAGGCCTCATCCTTTCCGATTGTGCCATTCTTCCTAGTTTTAGAATATAAATCATCAAGATTTTTTTTCAGTACTTTCCACATTACAAGACTCATTGGTTGAATGATTAAATTGAATGATGGTATGGATATATAGCTCTAACCAGTGTGTGTGGGTGTGCAAATAAACGTTGGTTAGAAATTGATTTAGATGTCACATTTATAGACTTAGTTCTTTTTAAAAATTTGTGTCAACTTTATATAAATATACTACATCTAATTTGATCATTTTTGACAGTTGTTTACACCCATGAAATACCTCCACAGTTAGATACAGACCATTTCCATCACACTCAATAGATTCCTTGCGTCCCATTGCCCTATTGCAGACCATTCCTCCTGTCACTCACAATTCCAGGCAAACATTGATTTTTTTTCAATTTTTATTTTATATTGGAGTATAGCTGATTTACAATATTGTGTTAGTTTCAGGTGTACAGCAAAGTGATTCAGTTATACTTATACATATATCCATTCTTTTTCAGATTCTTTTCCCATATACATTATTACAGAATATTGAGCAGAGTTCCCTGTGCTATACAATAGGTCCTTGTTGATTACCTATTTTATATATAGTAGTGTGTATATGTTAATCCCCAAATCCTAATTTATTCCTCTCCCTGACCTTTCCCCTTTGGTAACCATAAATTTGTTTTGGAGGTCTGTGAATCTGTTTTGTAAATAAGTTCATTTGTATCATTTTTTTTTTTTAGATTCCACATATAAGTGATAGCATGTGACATTTGTCTTCCAGTGTCTGACTTACTTCATTTAGTATGATAATCACTAGGTCCATCCATGTTGCTGCAAATGGCATTATTTCATTCTTTTTTATGGCTGAGTAATATTCTATTGTATATATGTACTACATCTTCTTTATCCATTCCTCTATCAATGGACATTTAGGTTGCTTCCATGTCTTGCTATTGTAAATAGTGCTGCAGTGAACACTAGGGTGCATGTATCTTTTTGAATTATGGTTTTCTCTGGATATATGCCTAGGAGTAGGATTGCAGGATCATATGGTAGTTCTATTTTAGTTTTTTTAAGGAACCTCCATACTGTTTTCCATAGTGGTTGTACCAATTTATATTCCCACCAACAGTGGAGGAGGGTTCCCTTTTCTCCACACCCTCTCCAGCATTTATTGTTTGTAGACTTTCTGATGATGGCCATTGTGACTGGTGTGAGGTGATATCTCACTGTAGTCTTGATTATTAAATTAAGGTTATGCATTTTAGGAAAGAATACTATAGAGGTGATTTGTCCTTTGCAGTCTATCGTATCAGGGGGTGCATGATGCTGATATATCTTATCATATTAACCATGATCACTTGATTAAGTTAGTGTCTGCTGGGTTTCTCCATTGTTATTTTTGTTTGTAATAGATAAATATCTTGGAGGATACATTATTATTTAATATAATTATTAATATGCCTGAATTTATGCCTATTATTATCTCTTTTTCCTTATTTTTTTGGAGAGGCATTCCTTTTTCTTTTGCCTTTGCATTATTTTAATACTTTTTGCATATAGTTTATTTTTTGTCTTTTGTGTGTGTGTGTGTGACAGTACCATGATTTCGTGTTGTCAGTGTTTTGGACTTTGGCTATTCTAATAGGCATGCAGTGGTATCTCATCATTGTTTTCTTTTCTTTTTTTTTTTTTTTTATATTTATTTATCTATTTGGCTGTGCTGCGTCTTTAGTTGCAGCACGCGGGATCTTCATTGCTATGCACAGGATCTTTGTTGTGGTGTGCAAGATCTTTAGTTGCATCATGTGGTATGTTTTAGTTGCAGCATGTGGGATCTAGTTCCCTGACCAGGGATTGAACCCGGGCCCCCTGCATTGGGAGTGCAGAGTCTTAACCGCTGGACCACCGGGAAGTCCCTCATTGTTGTTTTCATTTGCATTTTCCTAATGTGGAGCATATTTTCATATAATTATTTGTCAACTGTATATCTACTTTCATAAGGTGTCTGTTCAGGTCTTTTGCTCATTTTTAAATCAGATTGTTAGTTTCATTTTTATTGAATTAAATATTATATTTTTTAATTCGAAAATTTTATTTGGTTTATTTTGTATTTCTAAGCTAAAATTTCCTATCTTTTCATCCATTACAGGCATATTTTCCTTTACCTCAGTGAGCACATTTCTAATAGCTGCTGTAAAATCTTTGACAATTTCAACAACTGGGCCATCTTGCAATTGACTTATACTTATTTGTTTCTTGTTTGAGACTGTAATATTTTCCTAGTTCTTTGAATATGGAATAATTACGCATAGTTTCCTGGATGTTGGACATGTCATGTTTTGGATCCTCTGGATTCTGCTCTATTTTTCAAAGAGTGGTATTGTTTTGTTTTTAAAAGCAATTAGCTTGATTAGACTCAAACTTCAAACCCTGTCCCACTTGTGGTGGGCAGCAGCTTTGATCACTGACTCTTTTCTTTACTGTATTCCCCCTTACTCTCTGGTTGCCCTAGTCATGCATGTTCTGTCCTCTGGTTCAACTAGCCAGAAAACATGGTGACTATTCTATTAGAGTTTTAGCCACCCTTCTCCACTGATATAACTGTGAATGCCCTCAGGGCAAAGCTACAAAAACAGGGCACTCTATGCCGGTTGCTTTTTCCAAGTTTCAACTTCCCTGTACAATCCATCTGCTTTGTTTACTTTCCAGAGCCCTAGAGTGTTATGTTTTTGTCTTTGTTTGTTTTTCTCTATTTTGTTTGTTTCTCCCTGTGACTCTCTAGTTGTAATTTACAGGAGTGCAGGAAGTTTTATATCACAAGCTTACTCCTCCATAAAAGTAGCAGAGCCTTAGGCCATTTAATTCTTGATGACAGACATGTATCTTACTCAAAGAAATAAAAGGATGCTTGGGATAGCTGAAATGCTCTGCTGCCTGACATATGAATATGATTATGATTATATTTCTATTAACAGACATTGAATATCTCTAGCAAGTGAGTGCAGTTGATAGTCATCTTAATCAGGGAAGATTATTTTACAAAACAATGCTCCAAGGGAGAAAAAAATGGAGCAGTTTGAGAATGAGTAGTTTTTGCTTGGCAACGTATAATTTGAATAAATTCTCACGGTTGAGAAATGAGAGATGATAGAGCTAAGTCACTCTGATCTATATAGCCTTCCAAACTTTTTATGTTTGTCACATTTTATTTCTTATCTCATATGATAACCATCTGAATCTTAAGTTGCTTCTACTGGTGACTAAAACTGAGGAGGCAGTATTGTGTAGTGAATAAGTCAGATTTTTATATTCACATTACAGCTCCACCACTTCCTAGTTCTATGACCCTGGGTAGGTTACCTAATTTCCTATACTGAAATTTTCTCATCTTTAAAATGGGGATAATAGTGCTACTTGCCTCATAAGATCCTTATAAAGAAATTAATGTATATTCAGATTTTAGAAAGTGCTTGGCACATAAAAAAATCCCATTATTAATTATTATTTTAACCTTAGAAACATCAAGATTATAGATATGTCCTAAAAATTTCAAATAGGCAAGGGGACTCATGGAGAAGAGCACAACATGGAGAGAATGGCAATACTCATAGTAGACCTACCACATTTAGATATTGATAGGGGTAAATTTATTATTAAGTTTAGTCTTAGTGTTTCTCTTTTTTTCTATATTATTTTGCATTAATTTTCTTTTTAAAATAGAGATCCCCCTTCATGGAATTACCTTCTTTTTCTTCTCTGCCTGGAAAACTCCTTTGATGTATACCCTTCAAAAACTTAACTAGTTTTTGGGGTAAGTTTTTAAGGTAAACTTACCTTTACCACATAGCTCAAATGACCCCCAGAAGGCAGAATAATATAGGGAGTTAGTAAAAATTTTAGAATTAGACAGATTTTGAATATTAGCAATATCACTCACAAGATGTGGACAGGATACATAATATGTTGAGCCTTATCCTCATCTAAAAATGAGGGGAAAGACTGTCTATGTAAAAGGAAGGTGATGAAGTTTAAATAAGATGGCTTTTGTTGAGTGCTTAATCAGGATCTGGAACATATTAGGTACCCAATAACAGTGAATTCCCTTCTCTTTCCTCATTTCCTTCTGCTATGAAGTCTTCCTGAACACTGCCAAGAAGATCACATCTGTCCCTCCTCTAGTCTGTCATTCAGTCTTCAGCATACTCCATTAATATATCTTTCTTTACCACTGTGTATTCTTCTCCTTGAGGGTGGAGACGTACATGTTTCATATCTATCTGTACACCTATCATAGCACCCGAGCCACTGTAGATTGTCTAAATGTTTGTTTGTTTATAGAATGAATAAAAATACTATTAACTTGAATTTTATTTGAATATATAATTTTCACTTATTAATTAAAACCCTCAGAGTAGATAAAAGAGCATTTGAATCAAATGTAATACTGTAGAGGAAAACAAATATGGGTACTTTTGTCTTATTCTGACATTTTTTTAAAGTAATGAAAACATCCCCATGACCAGAAATACTCAGGAATAATTCCTCTTGACTGCAGTAAGTACCTACTTTTGAGGAATAGAAAGCTGATGAGCTGCAGGCTTCCCTGCTGCTAAATTCATCTAACAAGGCACTCCTGATGTGTTCTGATTTTAAGGCCAATGGGAACTCTATAGATTGGCTTGCTTCTCTCTTTCCTGAAAAAGAGAGGACTTTGAGCTGTGCATATTTATGTTGGTAAAAAAATTCTGGTGTGAGATGGGAATCCAAGAATCAAGCCTAAGCCATCACAAACAGTAATAAAGTGAATTTGTACACATATTGCCTTTGGTGCTTCTAGGATGAGGTCTGCATAGCTTAGGTAAGGCTGAAAAATCAGTAGTTATCTGCACCTCTGGACCTTGTAGTTATGACCTTTCCTGTGTTTTGAACAAGACAGTTGAGAGACATTGGGTTCTTTGAATGGATTAATCCCTTGGAATACCTTATGTGGTTGGGAATTGAAACAGTGGTATCAGAAATGCCAAAAACGATTGGGGCAAACCTTGCCAAATACTAAATACAACCAAAGTTGTCTTTTTATTTGTATGTAGAAGTAACTGAGCAAAAAGGCTTAGGCTTTCTCCTGAGGAAGCTGGACAAATGCTACCAGCTGAGCGAAAACAGCAGGATGACTCAACTCCAATTGCTACATTTTACATCAAGGAAAGCGGTATGCAAATAGAAAAGATAGAAGTGACACAAAGGAGGGAAATCAAACTTAAGACTGGGACAAAGATGCAAGAGCACATCCAGCTGTAACATGTGAATAATACTCCTAAATCAGATAGACACGTTTCATTCTAGGATATTAAAAACACATAAAGATAGGATCACAGTAACATTATCATTACACTATTAGGAATAATGGAAAGTCAGAAAGGTAATGACCCAGGTAAGAAAGTGTTAAGAAGAGGATAAGGTGAATTGTAGAAACCACAGCTTGTAAACTTTGATGATGTAATTTGGCAGAATTCTATTCTTTTAATCAGATGGTTACTAACCTCCTAGGAAAAAGAAAGCAGCATTAATTAGAAACTACTATGGGTATATTGAAAACATTTTATTTGTAAATCAAAAAAATTCTATTGGCATGCGGTGTGGAAAGTTTTCTCCATAATGTGCCAATAGACAAATTATCATGTTGAAGACAAGGGCAGTGAATTCGTAGCCAGCGTCACAATACATTATGACATTTAGAAATAATGTATTTGTTAAGAGCAAGGAATCTGCAGTCAGGTAGACCTGAGTTTGAATCCTGTATCTGACCCTTAATACCTGTGTGATCTTGAGGAATATACTTAAAGTTGCTAAGTCTGAAAAATGGAGATAGCAATAGTGGCAACCTCCTAGAGTTGTTCAGAAGATTAACTGGCTGACACATAGTAAGAGCACGATACATATTAGCTTAGAGGGGTCATGTGGTAGAGACACACAAAGACTACTACTGTGAAGGCACACAGTGGGGCAGCTAATCCTTGCATGGACTAGGAGTCAGAGTGGGCCAGGGAAGGAGAAGCACAGGGACAGCACTGGGAGCACATGCACACAGGTACAGGGGCAATAGAGATGATGGAGTTCCTTAAATGCAAATAGTAGTTACTCCAGGCAGTTTTAGCTTGGAAAAAGGAAATAACTGAGGAGACAAAGGGATGGTGAAGGATGAGTCTGGGCAGGGAGGCAGGGGTCAGCTCACAATGGGCCTTACATGTCATTTTAGGAGTATAGAAGCTATGCTAAGCATATGCTATGAGAGGAGGATGAGGGACAACTTGAGATAGTGGACGTAATTAATATGTAAACTTGTTCAAACCACCTACGCCAATGTTCTAGGTACTTGGAAACGTTTTAGTAAATATAACATTAAATGTTTAGTGGCTAGTTGATTAAAATGGAGTAGGTATGCCGATCCTTCACTGAAACCGGCATATGCTCAAAGAAGCACCTCATCAACATGCTCAGTAGATCAAGAGGTAATTATTTCCCCCAAATTTTAAACTAATCCTACTTTTGGTATTATCTTCGGTTTCGTCTTTGTTTATGAGTGTTACCATTTCTAAATGTAAATGATGGCATTTGATAAAGTCCCTGCAAGAGGTTTTGCACATGACATGGTTCTGAACATTATGCAACACACACTTATATGCTAGACTGAAAAGAGAAATAGACATTAGTGACTTTTAAGAAAGATCACTAATGCAAGACAAAAACCAATCTTCTTGAGTGTTTTTTTTTTTTTTTTTTTGCTTCAAAGGGAGCCTTTGAATCCTAGCACCTACTTTGAATCCCTTTAAGATGGCATCAAAATTTAAAGCAGTTGGTTTCCATCTTGCAAGTGACTCTGAGTTCTTTAAACTTTGGGAATGAAAGAAAAGAAAGGAAGTGATATTAATCTTATTTTTGGGATACTTGTGTATTATCATATCTTTTTTTGAAAATATCTGGATGAATACATTATTCGAAAGAATTGTTCATGACATTGACAGTGGTATAAGTGGACTATGGCTGAAATAGTGAAGCAGGAAAATGGAGGACAGTTAAATGATCTTTATGCCTATACTCAGTATCTGTTCTTTCCACTTCCTAGACTTGCATACCCTGTCTTCCTGAAACTGAAAAGCACTGAAAGAAATGCATTTGAATTAATGTGAATTCCAAAGTTTTATACTGTGAGTCAGCTTTTCAATAATGAAGTTCATATGCAAAGGATATAGTGGAGTCTTCATCTCTTCCTTCAACTGAGATAAAAGATTGTAACTGCTTATCTTGTGTTAATCCTAGCAGTGCTTTTTGTTTTCTTTACTACTGTTTACATTTTGGGCTTTAGTCATAAATGTGAGACTTTTAAAATCTAACTTTTATAAATTAAATATTAAGTTCTTGAGCTAAAAGACTTAGATTTGATTCTTACTGTTTCAAGTTTTGACTTTCAATAAAGTAATAGCTTTTCTAAACTCTAAACCCTTCTACCATAAAATAGGCCATGGATGGGATCATAGGCTTGGAGTCTGAGAGCCTTGGTTCACATCTCTAAAGGGGTAATTGTATGATCTGTAAAGGTTTAAGGATTATTTTGGGGGTAACTAGCCTAATATAACTTATTTAATAACACAAATTGTGTTTGAGGAAAAGGTACAATAATGATAGTAATAGCTGCTCATCTCACTTCCCAGGTTAACTGCACAGATTTGAGAATTGTATGAAATATGTGATGTGAGATGGAATGTATCAGAAAAATACTCAAAGCGAGAAGGTGCTAAATAAATATTTGATGAATGAATGGATTAAAATCAAATGTACTAAAAATTGGACAGTATTTGCCTTCTTTGCTCAGAATCTGTTATGGGGTAATAATAATTGGCAGAGCATCAAAAATCTTTAGTTCAACATCTGATGTTGAATGACTTGAGGCAAAATAATTACACCTTCTAAGACTCAGTTTCGTTTTCTGTTAAATGATAATAATAGTACACTTCATGGGATTATTGTTTCAGATACTACAACATTAAATTATTATTCACCAGTCTTTTGGGGAAAGATACTGTGAGCAATTAGATGTATTTGAACTGTTATTTTTAAATAGCAAACATATTATTAGGGATAGAAATTATTTATGAAGTTTTTCAAATTTAATAAAGGTTTAGAATTGGACTAATCAGCTATTTCATTTTGTTATTAAAGCATTTTTGAGGAGAATGCAATTAGTTGTTACCCATTCTGAACTATTAGGATTTGTACGCAAGTGACTTGCATTGTGAGAATTTCAGGGTAAATTAGAATTATACACAGATCTTATTTTCATACAGCAACTAGAGGTGATTCTGATTTATTACAACACTGAGGATTTAATTATAGTTAAAAGGACTAAGTACCATATAGCCCATGTGACATTCTCAAGTGTATAGTCACAATACATCCACAGAACTGGTGGCGGGGGCACAGGTGGACTATGGATGACTTGTCTGAAGTTTAGCAAGTCCTGGATTACATCACAGTGCCTCATCCCTGGCACAATTGCCTTTCACCTAACAGCTGCCACCTGTGGTCTGGCTCAGTGCTGCTCTCCAGTGGTCTGTGCTGTTTCTCACCCAAATAATCATGGATTAGGTTGGTTTTCTGTTGTTTGGACTTCTATCAATAGTCTCATATCACAGTTGCTGCATGGAGTCCCCCATGTGATCCAGTACTGAACATGAAAACATTTATTGTAATTCATTGGGGATTTTAAATTGTCTCGGACTGTGCACACACTCAAAATAAAGGACAATAAGTGCTTTATGTCCCTCCCAGTTGTCCTTTGTTTTTGCTGAAATCAGTGGAAATCAATGAACAAACCACCTAATGAATATTTACTGAGTGCCTAGTTTGAGTTTGTGCCAGACCTGTGCTAGGTATTTTTCATGGATTGTTTTGAAATGATTATATTATTCCTTTTAAGTTTGGATTATTTTTTTATGGGCTCAGGTTGGTTGGCTGTTTGAGCAGTTTTCATCAACTGGAGTTATGCATTTGGGTATTGGCAGACAGCCTTATTGCCTCACACTCTTGTTGTATATACTGAATAGGTCAGCAATCCAGCTGTTTGTTGAGTCTTCACTGGGATTCCCTAGAAAACAGCCTTTGGAGGAAATGCTCACTTTTTAACCCTTTAAGGAGGTGTGAAGGTTGAAGGTATACTATAATGTCCTGTATCACCAAGATTGGACAGTTCATAGATATCCATAGCCAGTTGCTTGATCCTGGGACACTC
This sequence comes from Eubalaena glacialis, assembly GCF_028564815.1. Taxonomy (NCBI): domain Eukaryota; kingdom Metazoa; phylum Chordata; class Mammalia; order Artiodactyla; family Balaenidae; genus Eubalaena; species Eubalaena glacialis. The sequence goes on along the minus strand of NC_083727.1, from coordinate 61,172,744 downwards.
TTATGTCAGGCTTTAGGGAACCACTGTAGTTTTGGGAAAAGACAGTTGGTGGTGTGCAAAGGGAGAGAAATTTCTTTGCCAGATCCTTCTGTTTTCCTGCACTCATTGGTACAAGTTCAATCAAGTAACTCGGCTGAACTGTTGTGGCTCAGGTCTCACTGTGGAGCCACTCTGAGGAGCTGTGAGTGCTTACACTCCCTCACTTCCGGTGGTGTTATCCAGCCCCTCCTAGTAACCAGTGGGGAAGCCTGGCCCCATGTCCAGGGGCGCTGTATTTCTGAGACTGGGTACCAGACCACTAGCGTGTTTTCATCTTTAATTGGCTGTAGAGGACATCATCAAAAGCCATGCCTGAGCCTGGTCCTTACCCTGGAGAAGCTGCCACAGCTGGCTGGGGCTCTTAATCAAGCAAGCCTCCAAGTTTCAAGGGGCAGTTGGGACCAAGAAAATCTGGAGAACTATGTAAATTGGGTTGGATATAATTGGACTTTTAATGGAGCAGGTATAGAGTATTATTCAAATCAGAAATTGACATCTATTGAGGATCTACCTTACACCAAGCTCTATGTGAAATTTTTCTCCCACATGTGTTATCTAATAAGCATGTTAGTTTTTATATGTTAGTAAGATTTAAATAAATGTGTACCTATGAAGATTTTTTAAGACCAAATTGACACCGAAGACACTTTGCCATCCCATATTTCCACAGTCCTATTTAACTTAGTCATACCTTTCATATCCATGTAGAGCTAATTATCTTTCTTCTGTTAATTATTTGGGAATTAAATGTTGTGTGAGGCCTGGCCTCTCCCCAGTGACTCCATCTCTAGCTCTGGCGACTTGCTGTTAGTGCTGTGTATACACACTCATATTTCCTGACTTACTGAAACCTGCAACAACCCCATCTCAACTCCTGAAAGTTACCTGCCTCTGACTTTTCTCCCACAGCCCCTCTCTTCTGCCTAACCTCCTCCCTTCTCAGTGGACTGGGAGTCCTTTCTGCCCAAGGCTGATCTCTCTACCCATGTCCTGGCTTCCACCCTCCCATCCCCTCTCCCTCCTGCTGTATGTTTCCTTTCAGTGTAGGCGGTGGCAGACATCACTGTCTGTCTCAACTCCTCCCTCCTGCACAGTCAGTGCCTTGCTACTTCTTGCTAGCATAGCAGAGCCCAAGTTTTATCAGGGGTTTATCTTTTGCTGTCTTGTGTTCAGAGAAGGTGCTGTGCTCTGATCTGTAGACTCAGGAGTATGGCTTGTTATTTATTGCAGACCAACCCACCTTGCTAACAATTGGTCTAGAGCTGAGCACAGTGATACTATTTTGACCAGTGAGAATGAGAGGAGGTTTCCTGGATGATACTGGAAGAGTTTCTTCACCTCATAAAGAGATGGAAAACATTTCCCCTCCCCTTATTAAATTTTGCTTCTGGTTATTGCTCTTTGAGGGTTTAATGCTTGAAGCTGCTGTAACCGGCTCATAATACAAGGGGACAAGCCTGAGGACAAACTCCAAATGGTGAAAATGACAAAACAGAAAGATGAAAAGACCTGCGTCCTTGATGATATCATTTAACTACTGAATTAAACAATCCTGAATCTACCCTACCCACCCTGTTGATAGGTGAGATTTAAAAAATAGCTTTATTCTTTAATAGCTGTTTTTCATCTTCTTTTTGCTCTTATACTAAATGAGGTTTGTCATCTGCTTCATATGTTTTCTGAAACTGTTCTCAGTCAGGTCACAATAACCATTCAATTGACAAAACAACTGAGAGTTTTTAATCCTTATCTTGCTTGACCTCTCCATTTCATCACTGACCTCTCTCTACATGAAATGCTATCCTTCCTTGGATTCAATTAAGCAGCTCTCTCCTGCTTTACTTCCTATTTTTCTGGTCACTCCTCAGGCTCTTTTAAAAATTGTTTTGAAATATTTCAGACAAACTCAAAGTGTGAAAAATAACATAACAGACACTGTGTTCTTACTAGCTAGATTTAACAAATGTTAACATCTAGTCATCTTTGTTTTGGAGCTTTTTAGATTCAGTCTTCTTTTCCTTCACCTGTCCTTAAAGATGCCTTCTCCAGAGTTCTCCTACTTTTTTTGTTTGTTTGTTTGTTTTTTTAACCCATGCCTTCTTGGGTGATTTTATCCATGCTAATGGCTTTACATAGATTTCCTCATCTAAGACTACCTTCCTGAATTCAGAACCAATGGATCTTAGGCATCTTCACATCAGTATCCCACAGATACTTTAAAATCAGTACATGTCTCAGTCAAGAGTGGGGTGTCCACAGAAGTTCAGCAACAGAACAGGAGCTGCATCTCAGGAGAGTGACCCTGAAGGGACTATGTTCTCCATTCAAAACTCCAGCGCCGGGACTTCCCTGGTGGTCCAGTGGTTAAGACCCCACACTCCCAACGCAGGGGGCCGGGGTTCGATCCCTGGTCAGGAAACTAGATCCCACATGCTGCAACTAAGACCCGGTGCAGCCAAATAAATAAATAAAATAAAACATAAAAGAAAACAAAACAACTCCAGCGCCTTCACAGTGGCTCTTGTTCTAAGGATACAGCCCCAAGCTCTCTCCAGCATGGCTGTCTGCCTCAGACACTTGATATAGAGAAGTCATGGGCATCTTATCTTGAAGCCTGGATCAATTAGAGCTCTTTGTCTTGCTCTGAGTAAGCCTCTACTCAGTGAGTAGCTTTATGGTCAGAAAATAACTCCATCCTGGCTGTGAAAGCCTGAGCGTATGGAGATTTTAATCTATTAGAATCATCTTTTATCAGTTAGCTTTTAATGGAGTGAGTTCTCAAGGTTCTGATGGAGACTGTAATAGCAGCACTGTGTTGTTTGATGCACTTTATAGATCTCATCCATGTATTTAATCAGTGCTTATTGTATGTTTATCATACATTATTATGTACTGTTCTGGGTAATAGGAATATGGCAGTTATCTCCGTGAAGTTGAGAGTCTGGTGAGCAAGGCTAATTTATAAAATCATCACTCAAATAAATAAAAAAATATACCCATGATAAGGCTGTGAATAATAGAGACTATGGATATGTAAAACAGGTGACCTGACAGAATTTAGGTCATGGAAGAATTGAGTGTGAGCTAAAAATTTGATCATGACTTGGGGTTAACCAGGAAAAAGTGTATGTGTGCCGGGAGAGGAGAGACATAGTCCAAGAGGAAACAATTTATGCTAAGGTCCTGTGACAAGAGAGTTTCTAACAGATCTGTATTCTTTCACTTTGAATTCTCAAAGTTAATATCTACGAAATTTAAGTCCTGTGAATACTCTGAAAAAAGAAAAAAAAAGTACTGTGCTCAAATAAGTTTGAAATCCACTTACATGTTAACCTTTTCCCTCTTTTTGGGGATTCACAAGGCATTTTAACCTACTAAAGATTGAAAAATTATGGAGTAAAGAAGCATATTTAACTTTATTTAATCAAGTATGTCCACATGTCCCAAAATTATTTAACCATGAAACCCCCCTTTTCCCCTGGCATTAATACTTATTCACCTGGGGTAAAACTGTTTCTCTCAAAAAAGCAAACAAACATAAAACCAAAAAGCCCCCTCTGGGCTACCTTATTCCAGGATCAGTGATTGCCTAGCTCTTCAATGTGGGACATCACAGGCCAATGCTGTGGCTGAGTAAGTTCAGAGAGCAGGGAAAACTGTTGGAGTTGCAGCTGCCGGTTCTAGTTGATGCACAAAACTAGGGTCTCTGGTGAGAACCTCCTAACCAGTCATTTCAGCACAGCTCTTTTGGCTTTCCTGCTCCTGGGGCACACTGGCTAAATATTCTCTCCTTCTTCAGTCAGAAATACCTCATCTACACCAAGGATTAGCAACTTTTTTCTGAAAAGATCAGACAGTAAACAGTTTAGGCTACTGGGCCATGGGACGTTCTTGCAGCTACTCAGATCTGCTGTTGTAGTTTGAAAGCAGTCATGGACAACAAGTGAATGGCCATAGCTATGTTCCAATAAAAATGTATTCGTATTCACAAAAGCAGACCGCCCACTAGCAGGCCACAGTTTGCCGACTCCAAGTCCAGACTCTTCCTGAAAGCAATTCTAGTAGGAATTTCTTCACTTTCTAATGCCATTTTGCATCTCAATCATATCTTCCATGTGAATTACACATCATAACATGACAAATAGTCACTTTCTTCCTGAAGGATGGTGAATACTGTGTGAAAGATTTCACAGGGACTTGGTAGGGCAACCTACTCTCACCTCAGTTTTCTCAGATAGTTCCAAAATTTTCTTTTTGTGTGTTTCTATGAGAGATCCAACTTTGTGAAGATAAGATTTGGTTGGATATACAGGTTGTTCTAAAATTAGCTCACATATATTGTTTCAAGAACAGGTTTCAGCATGCTGACTACAAGCCACAATCACATAATAACCCACATTTTCTTCAATCTTCTAGCTGTGGAATCTTGAACCATAGTTAACTCCTGACTCAGTAGAGGTTACTCAAAGCCAAAAAAGCCCCACTAAAATAAATACATACATACATACGTAATATATATATATATATATATGCATAAAATAACCTCCCTATCTGTACACTCCTAACCAACTCAAAACATATATATATATATATATGCATAAAATAACCTCCCTATCTGTACACTCCTAACCAACTCAAAACATATATATATATATATATGCATAAAATAACCTCCCTATCTGTACACTCCTAACCACTCAAAACAACTCTTATGCAGCAATACCAAGCACTTTACTTGCAATATGCATTGAGATAACAGAGGAAAATAATTTTAATTTCCTGCTTTTTCACAACCTATCATGATCTGATATGATTCCAAGACTGTATGATTTTCACTGACCCCAACTGTGCCCTAAGAGCCATGGCAGAGCTTTAGCTAGATTCTGCCCTGAGGACAGTGAAGCTGCTGGGTAAGGTCAGCCATGGCATATCAGCTCATTAAACAGATGTGTCCCTGTTTCTTACTTTGCTATGTGTCTTGGTCTTCTTTTAGTTGGTGTCCACTACCATTTGTACCACAGTCTTAACTTTTATGTCAACCACTTTTAGAGGAGTGCTCAGAGGGAGTGATTGCTTTCCCTGCTTCTCACCTTGGTTCTGCCTTTGTGCCACCACCAGGTCCACGTTCCATCTGAGAGTCCTTTATCACAGCCCTATCTCTGGAACCAGCTTCTGTGTGTGTTTGTCTTTCAGGTTGTTAGAAAATTAGGGCCCCAGTAATCTCATATAATTGGGGCTTATTCTAAGAATGAGACAAAAGCTCTCATACTCAGCCATTTCAATGCCTCCCTGTCTGATTCTCTCCCTTGGTCTCTTAATCTCTTTATCTGTTACACCTTCCAATTCTCTATGCAAGGAGGACATGATCATTCAGTATATTCACCATCTGATATGGAGCACTAATTTTCATTGGCATTTGAGTTAGACAGTGGACGTGTTATTCTTGAAAGCACATGACTTTGCTGGTCATAAAGACTAGCCTGAAATTGCTTTTCTAAGAAAGAGGTACAGTTGGGAGTGTAACCAGCTGATTCTTGAAGACTTTGAAATCTGACCGATTAGGATATAGACATATAATAAATGAATCCAGAGAAGAGGGGCTTAAAGAAATGAAAAAAGAAAAGAATAAAATTTCAAGGAAAAAATTATAAATGGTCCCAGCAACAGTAGCCAGTAACATACTAACTGCTCAGTTCAATTTATTGATTTGGACTTTTTACAAAATTTGACTTTATTCAAGATGCCTCCTTCCCTTGATTTCCTTCTTCCTCTTTATCTTCTCATCCTTATTTAAGGTTTCTTCATCTCAATTCATAAAGGCTTGTGCCCCCAACCCCAGGGTACTCTTGGACCTCTGTGGGTCTCACATTGTCCTTGGAAAGCAAATCCGCTATTCGCTTTGTGATGATGATGATTCTAGCTGGATCTATAGCTCCAGTTAGAATATCTCTTGAATTCTAGTTCCATAAATTTAGCTTTTGGTTGACATTATTATCTAGCTGCCTGGAACTTGAATCCAATATAAGAAACTAGCAAAAACTGAATTTGTTATCTTTTTCATAAACCAATAGTCCTCAGTAGAGGATGATTTGGCCCCCAGGGGATATTAGGCAATGTCTAGAAGCATTTCCATAACTGGGGTGGGGAGTAGAGAGTGTGCTACTGGTATCTAATGCATAGAGGTCAGGGATGGTGCTAAACATTCTACAATGCACAAGATAGTCTCCCAGAACAAAGAATTAATAGTATCAATAGTGCCAAGGTTAAGAAACCCTGCTATTTCCTATTTCACATATTTCACACAAAACCTGTTTCCCATTGTGTATGGGAATAGCATGACTATCTGCCATGTCACATAAGCTAGAAATCTACAAGTCATAAAGCAGTAGTCAAGAAGGAGCCCTCAGAGGCAAGCCGCCTGTGTAGAATCCCATCATTGCCACTTACCAGCTGTGTGACTTTTGGCAAGTTACCTAACCTGTAGTGCTTGGCACCTAGTAGTGCTCAGTAAATATCATTTATTTATGTTATTATTATACTGGCTTTTCCTGACCAATCCCTCCTTCCTCACTTTTTAATCACCTTCACCGTTAATACTTTAATTTGGATCATCATTTTTCTTAAATAATGCAATAATTTTTATAAATGATCAGTCTTACCCTGTGTAAATTCATCCTCTATATGCTCACTACAAGGTGCTCTTTCTAAAGCATAGTATTGATCATGTCACTCTCCAATTTAAAATCCTTCAGAAATGTTCGCTGTTTTCAGGAGAAAGTCTGACTTCCTTGACATAGCATAAATAGCTAGAGAGAATAATTTATCTACAGACATTATTATTTTTATCACTTACCTACACTCCTCCTGTAGCTTGTACTCCAAGTTTGCTGAACTACTTATTACCTGGATTCACCAAGTTTAAATTTTATTCACAGAAAACCAGAATAAATGACCAGAATGAAATGAATGTCATTCACTTAAAAAATAATTTATTGAGTTAAATATAATGACAACTGTTATGATAGTAAAGTTAAATAAAAAATGATCTCTGCATTCAAAGAATTTAAATTCTCAATCTTTCCTGCTTATTATGATTTAACTACTATAGTTTTAAATTTAATTTTCTAATTTCTCTTCCCAGGTTTATTTTGTAGAAGCATTCATTTGTTTCTTAGAAGTTTACGGCTGTGATATTAATAACATGGGAGATGTGAATTAATTTTTTAAGGTGGCAACACTCCAGGCAAATGGCTGTAGCTCTGCAGGAGAGTTCCCTGAGGGCTGTGGTCTCATGGCTGATTATTAACACCCCGTAATATGTCCATAGAGAAAGAGTTCTGTACAGATTTGGGCCTGTATTTTGCTACCTAACATAAGACTTACTGAGACTACCCAGAGCTACACATTTAGTTATTTTCTTAGTACATCACATCAATTAGTTGCTTTTGGTCACTTTTACATTTTTTCAATGGGACTAAAGTGAATCATCTGTCATTTTTCCTCTCACGAATCACTTCTGAATAGGTACACTGCTAATATTTGATCTAGGCACCTGGCCAAGATCCACCAAGCTATCGGTGAACTTGAAAGGTGACCAGGGACCTGATGTTGACGCTATTTCATTGCATGAGAGCAAATGATCAATTTAACATTTCTGAGATTAATGACTATTTTCTTGGTGTTAAAAGGCCACCAGTGAGAGTTTGCATTTTAGTTCTGTAGTGCTTAATATATTTGGCAATATAGCTGGAGATTTAAATAAAATATATTTTAAAAATACATTACACTCTAAAATTTAATCTGCTTTAAAATTGTTATAAACTCTTTAAAATGTGTCTCTGGTGATGCTACATAAATTGTCAAAAATGAAAAAAAAAAGTGATATGAAAAGTGACAATCCATTCTTAAACCAACTCCATGTATCATAAACACTATATAAAATCAGGGAGTCTTGGTAATTACCCATTATGATTCAGAATCTGAATGATTTAGGAGCAGATTAATTTAACTTAAAACTCATCCCCCTTATACCCTGTATTTTAACTCTATAAACATGATTCACTTTTGTTTAGGTTAGTACTTAACAGAACAACCAAAATGACAGAGTACCTTGTATGCTGTCTTTATTGTCCTTTATGTAGCTTGCAGTATAAGTGAAGTTGACATTATTATTAAATGAGATCTCATACATAATTAAATGTTTTCTAATAACAGTAGTCTTATTAATATCTTTGGCATCATTAATTTAGTTTTTCTTCCCTTTTTCATTAATTTGAAACAACCTCTTTTAGTATCTGTGAACACTTCAAGAACTGTCAAACTTTTCTTCAGCCAACCTTCAAAGGTCAAAAGTAGCTGTGACACCTAAAATTCAAATGTATCAATAATTAGTTTGAGATTTACAGGAATTGTATGCCAATCTTCCAGTAGCTTAGTAGTGACATGGTATCTAACCTTTGGTGGCCCCAAGAGACATTCAGATAGATGTAAAGATAAGTAGAAAAATATAACCCACCACATTCACTACTGGTCTAACTTTTAGATTTTTTCCTGACTTGGTTTTTAGAGTTTGTGTTTTTGCACTTTCTCTTGATTTTAAGAAAAATATCTCTCTCATAGCCTCCTAGCACCCAGTTGGTATTCTTATTTAAAGCTTAGCTCACGTGGTATATACTTGGATCATTAAACCGAAGGACTTGTACAGTCATGATTTTTAATGAAGCATGTTTGAATAATTATGCTAATTTACAAAGCACTAGAATCAAATCAAGTGATCAAAGTTTTCATGATTGCTATCATGTGTTTCTAACCCCCCTCTGCCACCCTCACAATTTGCTGCATGTGGAATCCTTTCTCAGGAATGTGTTTGGAAATGGGTATTAATCAATGCTTAGCATTAGGAAAAAATTTTTACACAGAGTGTAATGCACTTTATGTTATCCTCCATAGTGGACTATATGTGACTGTGAAGGTAATATTGCTCTGCCACTCTCCTGCCTAAATACCACCTACAATCAATATTGCATTCTGCCTTGACAAAAAGCTGAATTTTTATCTGTTAAATGCATGAGCTTGGGGCACTGATGTGTCTGAAGTGGTTTAAATCTGAAATGTGATGTGCTGCAAAGAGAGTTGATTGACATCTTTGTTTATTGAAAAGTATTACATGAACAACAAAACACAGGCAGAGGCAGAACACTCCATTGCAATATGCAGCTGTGTTATTTTTCAATTCTTTGTGCTCTGCCCCTTTGAAGCTTGTCTGATGTAATAAAGCCAGAGGATATAAAACAAACAAGAATTTTCTTTGATTCAACACTCAAAAATTTAGACAAGGATGCCTTTTTTTTTTTTTTTTTTTTTGGTTTGGGGTAAAATCTCTCCCACAGAACTCTCCCTGCCCTGACATTCTATAAGGATATTTACTTCTGAAAAACTGTTGCATCTTAAAGTTGTGTTCTTATGTTTATGAACTTGAATATAAATTCAGAATTATTTAATGAGAAAACAAATCGGAAAGGGTTGAACATTTTTATGTAGCCTCTATAAATGAGAAAAAGGACATTAATGACACTAATCTTAAAGCACTAAACATGCAGAATAAGAAATTAAGTTCCCTTTAAATTTTATGTTAGAATAATTAATTACCCCCCTCAATGCAATTTGCCCATGTTTTATTAAAGCTTTATTATGTCAAAGTAAATAGAAGTTAATGCCACTGTTACTTCTTCCAATGAAGTATTATCTTTAATCTTGCCTTAATAAAATAGTGGTAAATTGCACAGTAGGGGTAATCACCATGGGCTAATTTAGAGAGTTGTGAAATCCTTTACCAAGTATATACTGTACTTAAAACTTTAAGTAGTCTTAAGAAAACACAAATTGCAATGCAACTTGGAGGAAGTTAAGGAAATTGCTATTCATAATTTTAATTACTTAGTTAAACTGACATATGTTGAGTACCTACTATGTGTAAGGTGCTGTGCTGGCTATGCCCAGTGTATGGGAGTATGTAAACATGGACTCTCTCCCTGAGAATCTTGGAATTGAGTACTTGGGCAAATACCTAAAAAATAAATAACTATGCTAACTGTGAAGCCTGCCATAAAAGAGGTATGGGCATCCCTGCCATGGATATTTAGAGAAGAAAAAGATCACTTCAGGTAGAGGATTAAGAAAGGGTCATCTGAACTGAGTCCAGAAGGATGGGGTAAGATGGGACAGGTGTCACTGGAGTGGAAGGATACGTTAGGTAGAGAAAATGGTAAGAGCAAAGAACTGGGGTCAAAATGTACCAGATGGCCAATCAATACCATCTTGCCTGGTTCCATTAGAGCTGAGACTTGAGACTGAAAACCAATCAGAGACTATTGCAACAAGTCAGGTAAGAAGCGGAGAAGGCTTACACCTGGTTGGAAGACATGCTAGGTTGGATATCTTTAGTATGCAAAAAATCTCTCTCTTTCTCTGTAGATATATGTATATATATCTAGATCAATCTATATATATGCATATATTCAAAAATAGAATAAAATGAAATTTTTTTAAAGTAGAAATCCTGATTTTTTTTTTTCTTCCCTTAATAGATCATCTGGTGTTCTTTGAAGACCATTTTTATAGTAGTAGTTGTAAGAACATAAATGATTTAGAGTATAAAAGATCAGGAAGCAAAAATTATAAACTTAAAATGTGAGATTTGTTTGAGAGAGAAGACTCAAAGGAAACTCCAAGGATTTGAGCCTAGAATACTGGGAGAATAAAGCATTATTAATAGAAAGAGACAAGAAAGAAGAAAATTAGGAATAAAAATGTTAAATTTTGTTTAGAATGTATCGAGTTGGAGCTTCCTGTGTTATATCAGTATGAAAGGTGACAAGCAACTGAATATTAACTTTCAGAGTCCAGGAAATGGTTGCTGATTTGGTTGTTTAGATACATCAAATAATAAAAAAAAAAATAGTATTTATTTTTTTTAAAGATGCTCAACTCTTTAAAGACATGTGCTAATTAAAGTGAAATAGAATAGCTCTTCAAAGTTGTTTTCAGCTTACCAAGTAAAATCAATCAGATAAGATCTTTTGGAATTGTTTAGTGTGTGTGGTGAAGAGCTTAAGTCTTCAAATGGGTCATTGTCATCAAGATGAGTGACACACTAACTTATTTCCAAACCACCACTTAGGTCAGAGCCTGGTCGCATAATGTTGAACATCATTCCTGTTCTTGAGAGTGTGTCAGAGTGAGCCATCAGCTTAGAGTATATAGCTTTGCCTTCTTGTGTTCTAATTAGCAATTTCAAATGAACCAAAATGTAAGTAAGGGAACAGAGAGTTTGACCATCTTTGACAAATCACATTTTTTGAGAGTGGAACATGAAATAGGATGGTACTTGTACATAAGTAATATGGACAAAATACAATATGTGCACAGGCTCCTCTGTCCTCTGATAGTTTATTGTTCCTTCCCTACCCCCATGTCCTTCCTCTTGGTGTCTTCACAATCATTCTCACTTGTTCCAATTTTGTATTTATTTTTCTTGATGAAAACCTCCTAGGTCTACATTATATCTGGACTATTCTTCCAGTTTGCTTTAAGTTATCCCTCCCCCTCACTCCAAAATTATCATTACCCTAAACTCTTCAGACTTCCTCTTAAGCGTAACAGTGGTTAATGATATGATCAGAAATTTCACAAAACATAAAATGCTCACTTTTCCCTTTAGACAAGCCTGAAGAACTATCACTACTGTCACAAAAGTTGTTTCAACCCTGCTGCTTTGGTGAAGTGGTATTCCTTATCTCTGAGCTGCTGTGCCACTGAATAGCAAGTCTGCTTATAAGACCTCATACCATGAAGGTCTAAAACGATACTTGCCTCTATTCTGCCTTTCTGAAGTCTGAGAGAGAGACCTTAGCTCTTTCAGTATGGAACTCTAGTCACTCTGAGAAAGGAAAAGATTTAAGCAGTTCTTACAGGGACTTAGAAAATTCCTCTAGAAATATTCAGAGATGAGCCCAAAGGATAGAGAAAATCAAATGTAAATGATGTTCCTCTTTAATTTTCCTGTGGGCTGTATTCTAAAGCAAACAACAGTACATTGGATGACTTTTGTGGATGACGAGCTGTTTCCTTCTGTCTTTCACAAGCCTCTGTGACAGCAAGGGGTATATAAAGCTCTGAGTGAAGATCTGAAGCTGTTATTAAAATGGAAATATTCAAAGCAGGCAGGAGTCTGTGAGAGTCTGTTCTGGGGACACATTAATGCATTTGAAAGGATATTAAAGCTTAACATAGAAGGGAACTAGTTCTAATGGCAAAATGTAAAGCTGCTTAACAGAATTACGCCTAGAACTCTGTGTATTAGGTCTAAAACACCTCTACTATTATATTGCTCAGAGTAAAGCTATACGTTGGTTGGAGTGCTTTACAGTTTTACACAGTTGTCTTATCTGAGGTTTTAATGTTCTTAAGTGTAAAAATTTTGCTCTGGTTTATGCTTTTGTAGAGTCAACTGACAGTACTTCTCACCCTGTGTGTGGGACTTAAAAGGTGTGCCATGTTGTACCATGTTCAAATCAATATAGGAAAGTGTTATTTTTCTACAAAAAAAACTTGTGACCTTCTTTTACACAGACTATTGAGGTGGGCCCATCATGCCACAAGGCAGAGTATGTGTCTTTCCCTGGAAGTAGGAGAGAAGAGGCAAGGTGAAATTTAAGTTAGCACCAAGAAGGATTTCATGTTTATGTTTACATGGAAGAACCTGACCCCATTCATATGTAAAAAAATGAGATCCATTTAATAAACAGTTCTTCTCAAGCAGCGCAAAGCCAACAACACAAGTAAAAAGAGGGCGAGCCAATGGTGGTGGATATACAGCCTTTTTGTAGCCTAGATGAGTCACTGTTATGGTGTAGTCATGACTGTTTTCTAAATATTGTTGAGTAATGGAGGGTAATTTTGATTCCTTTATCCTTTAAGATGCCACCCAAAACCATATTCCAGAGCATGCCATAAACACAAAATGTAGGAGAACACTGAAACTATCTCTCTAGTTATACTTTAAGATACTAGATAGTAGGGATGGGATAGGGAGGGTGGGAGGGAGGGAGACGCAAGAGGGAAGAGATATGGGGACATATGTATATGTATAACTGATTCACTTCGTTATAAAGCAGAAACTAACACACCATTGTAAAGCAATTATACTCCAATAAAGATGTTAAAAAAAAAAGATACTAGATAGTAAAATATAATAGAAAATAAGCCTTCTGCCTTTAAGGAGTTTACAGTTCATCTGAGGAAATGAAATATGTGCTGCAGTGTAAAAAATATTTAAAACATTATATATGAAGACGGGCAAGATATAGACATGAAAATCAGAAGTTCAAAAAAAGAGTAAAAGCGGGGTTTGACTTGGAGAGTTTACTGAAAAAGGCTTTTGTGGGCTCTCAAAAAAATCAAGAAGAACACTGTAGGTGGGAGAATGGCATCTATTGCACAACTGCATAAATACAGAATCTGACCAAGGTTGAGTAGTTACAGGATTTGTCAATGTTACAATATTAATCACTTAAAATTAGAACAATTTTATTTCTTTAAAATTACATAGATTCTAGTATGATTTTGGAATGTTATAGTTAAACTCACAAAGTGAAGATGACTACCATTTCGGATTACTTCAAATCTGGTTGTCACACTATACTCATCCCAAGGTGAAACTTTGGTTTCATTTCTATAGGAAATGGCATTCATGTGTTATTTAACAGTTTCACACATGCTAGGTGATTAAGCAAAGAATCTAAAACCCAGGTATTTTTGCCTTGTGAGACACTCTTAGAGTAGAAAGATTTTATCTGAGAAATAAATAAGATGCAAATTCAAATCCCATATACCCTTATTGCTTGAGAACACATATCATAACTTCACAAAATTATTGCATAAAATTATAGTGTACTTTGGAAAAGTGATTATAAGGCACAGATGCACAGGTTATGCTTAGCAAAAGAAAATTTGGGGGAAAGCAGGGTCTGAATTCAGTTCACATTTTTTTTTCACTATATTCCAAATAATAGCCCCAAATAAAAGTTAAACTATTTATAACATTGCAGTATTATAATTTATAAGAAAAATATATTTTTCATCATTCATATTACCAAAATATATTTCTCATATATATTTGTTCTTAATCCATGGTTCCTGGCTCACAGCTCCCCAAACCCGTGGAATTTTCTAAGTATTGAGAGTAATAAAAGTGTCTTTTTGTTTTATTGAGATGACTCTATCCCAGGGTTGTTGTAAGGATTAAATGGGATAATATATATAAAGTGCCCCATGTACAGTACCAGTTATGATTTTTTAAAATATTTATTTATTTGGCTGCGTTGGTTCTTGGTTGCAGCACGCGAGATCTTCGTTGAGGCACAGGGGATCTTTCCTTGTAATGCGTGGGCTCTTCGTTGCGGCGTGCGGGCTTCTCTCTAGTTATGGCATGCGGGCTCCAGGGCACGTGGGCTCTGTAGTTGTGGCGCGCGGGCTTAGTTGCCCTGTGGCATGTGCGATCTTAGTTCCCTAACCAGAGATCGAACCCACATCCCCTGCATTGGACAGCAGATTCTTTACCACTGGACCACCAGGGAAGTCCCAGTTATGATTATTTTATAAAGCATATTTTTACATATCATGATATATCTGCTTTGTTACAAAAGAAAAAACACCCTCTAAAATATGGCAGAATTGGAGGTGAAAGAAATACAGCAATAGTGGAACAAATAGAAAACATAATAAAATAAGTGTACATGGACTAAACTCTCCAGTTAAAAAACATTTTCAGAATTAAAAAAAAAAAGTCTAGCTGTATACAGGTTACAAGAGACACAATGGAAATTTATAGATAGAGAAATGTGAAATTTAAAGGAAAGTAAGATATATATCAGATAAAGTCTAATGAAATGAAATCTGGTATAATTATATTAAGGTCAAACAAAACAGACAGAAAGGCAAAAAGGCATTACAACAGATAAAGAAGATTATTTCATGATGCTAAAAGTTTCAAACTTCAGGAAAACAATAATTCTAATTGTTATGAACTTAATAATATAACTTCAAAACATTTAAAGAAAAATTGGCAAAGCTACAAAGTAAAATTGACAAGTCTACCTTATTGCTATATAATTTAACTCCAAGTAAATGACAAATCAGGCAGATTAAGTAGTAGGATATTGAAATTTGAGGAGCCCAAGTACAAATTTATCTAATGGACAGAAAATGAAGTACTTCATCCAACAAGTCTGAACTATTCATTCTTTTTAAGCACATCTGGAACATATATGAAAATTGACTATGTGCTACGCTATAAAAACTAACTTGACAAATTTCAAAGATTAGTGTCATAAAGCCCACACTTTTGACTACAGTGCAACTAAGTTAGGCATTAACAACAAACAAAAACTACAATTCATAATGGACATTAGATAATATTTAGAACTGAATTATTTTAAAAATACTACATGTCAAAAATTATGGGATGCAGCTAAAATGGAACTTAGACAGAAATGTACAGCCCTAAATGTTTACATTAGAAATGAAGAAAGTCTAACCTTCCAAATTGAGAAAGTTATGAAAAAAAAAACAACAGAAAAAGATTGGAGAAAAAAATTAGAAGCAGAAATCAGTGTTATAGAAAATAAATACTAGAGAGGGTCGATAAAACACGTAAGAAAAGCTACTAAAATAGACAAAACTCTAGGAAAATTTAATCAAAAAGAATAGAGATTTTTATAAATAACATTAAGAATGAAAATCGGGTAAAACTACAAATATAAAAGAGATTATATACAGAGTAAAATACTGATGAGTAACATATCAATAAACATATATATATCTATCTAATGGATAAATGATTAAAAATACATTTATTAAAGCTAATTCATGAGAAATCAGTGCAAGGGAAGAAAAATTGTAGGCTGATTACTCATGAAAATAAATACAAAAATTGCTAAGCAAACCAAATATAGTAATGTATAAAAACTATACATTACAGTTATGTTGGATTTGTCTCAGAAATAAAAGGTTGCTTAACATTAGAAAATCAATTATTATAGTTAAAATCTTAATAGCTTAAATGAGATAAATCATAGGGTCATATCTTCAGATACAAAAAAGAATTTCAACAAAATAGAAACTCCTAGTTTTAGTAAAACTAGGAACAAAAGGGACTTCCTAAAATCCATATAGGATATCTACAAAACTTCAAAGCAAATATGATTAATGAGAAACATTGAAAGCACTGCCTTAGGATCAAGAAAACATAAGAATCTTTGCTATACAAAATTAATTCTTCATGAGAGTGTGGGTTTCCCTTAGTTATGTCAAAATGGAGGGGAAAAAGTAAGAACCATTGTGGGAGCCAGAGGCAAACTGTTGGCTCTATCATCTAATGGAGATGTGAGGAACTGGACTCACAACAAGTAACTTTCTAGGAAAAGATGATGGTGGCAATGTTGATTACAGTCATAGTGATGATGATGGCTTATACAGCACAGTTCCAAGTTAGTAATTTAGAGTATATTAATTAATTTTCCAGAATTTTTTGTGTACTTGTTATGTGCTAAGAAATGAAAAATTACTCTTCCCAGTAATCAGAACACTGTAGGTCTACTTAATCAGTAAATACTTTTGCTGTATATGCTCTTCCTTTTTATTATGGAATGTCTGACTGTCTTTTATAGAAAAAAATGTTTTCTTCTATTTAAAGTAATACATAGAGCTAATTTTTTGTTTAGACTAGATAAGAAAAGGCAGACAGTAGACTTATAAATGTCTTACATAACATGACAGATTTTTCAATAACATACATGTGCATTTTATCTTGGCTCCATTATTATTGCTTTTGCTACTTTGTGAAAGATCAGTTAACTACATTTATGGGGTCTATTTCTTGTCTCTCTATTCTGTTCCATTGATTTATTAGTCTGTTCTTTCACCAGTACCGCACTATCTTGATGACTATAGCTTTATTGTAAATTTTGAGGTCAAGTAGTGTCAGTCTTCCAGCTTTATTTTTCTCCTTCAATATTTCGTTGTCTTTTCTGGGCCTTTGCCTCTTCATATAAACTTTAGGATCAGTTTCTCAATATCCACAAAATTACTTGCTGGGATTTTAATTGAGACTGCACTGAATCTCTAGATGAAGTTGGGAAGAACTGATATCTTGACAATATTGAATCTTTCTATCCATAACATGGAATGTCTTTCTACTTATTTAGTTCTTCTTTGATATCTTTTATCAGAGATTTAGTTTTCCTCATATAAATCTTGGACTCATTTTATTAGATTTATACCTAAGTATTTAATTTTGGGGAAGGCTAATGCGCATGGCATTTTGCTTCTGATTTCAAATTCCACTTGTTTATTGTTGTTATATAGGAAAGCAATTGACTCTTGTATATTAAACTTGTATTATACAACCTTACTATAATCTTTTATTAATTCCACTATTTTTTGTCTATTCTTTAGGATTTTCTACATAGACAATCATGTCATCTAAAAACAAATACAGTTTTATTTCTTTTTAATCTACATAGCCTTTATTTCCTTTCTTGTCTTCTTGCATTAGCTAGTAAGCTAATACTACATACTTCCAGAATGATGTTGAAAAGGAGTGGTGAGAGGGGACACCCTTGCTTTTTTCCTGATCTTAACAGGAAAGCTTCAAATTTCTCACCATTAAGTACGATGTTAGCTGTAGGTTTTTTAAGATGTTCTTTATCTAGTTGAGAAAATTCTCTATTTTTAGTTTGCTGAGATATGTGGGTTTTTAATATGGAGAATTTGGAATCTTACAGGTTCCATGGATAGGCTTCGGATTTTCTGTTAGCGCCATAGAATATTATGCATAAAAGTATTTTTCTATGGAGAAGGTCAACAGATTTATGAAATTCTTATATGAGATCTGTTTAACCAGTTTTTTAAATAACCATATTCTTGGTCTCTTTTACTGCTAACTAACTTGATTCCTAACTTAATACCTGCTTCAACCTAGCAGTCCCTTCAAAATACACTTTGGAAGATTAGCCTTGGGCTGAATCTAAGGTAAAATAAACAGGAGAGACTGTTTCCTTGTGTCTGTTTATTTATTTCAGACTTTGCCTTCATTCTGTTCATGTCAATTCAGACCCCTTTTTATTAGGGGAGAGATAGCAGAAACAAATATTCTTCCCTCAAAAACTTCCATATTTCTTCCAGTTAGTAATTAGTCTAATTTCAGTATTTTTGAGTGGGGTTGTCAATCAGGACCTACGTGGTGACTAAGTGCCTCTTTTTCCTTTCCTGTTCCTTTTTTTTTTAAGTCGACAGGGTGACTGCTGAGAGAAAACTATATATAGTGTCCTATGTCAGGGACTAGATTGATATGATTGCTTCTGTTTAAAATTATATTTTGCACTCATGCAATTTTATTCTAAGAATTTATTTCATGAAATTTATTTTTAATATTTTGCTCGTATTTTAATAATAATCTACACCCTTAATCCTTTAATGCACATTATAATTTAAAAATTCTTACACAATATCTACATCAAATCAGTTTCCCCACGTCATTTAGTCCTAATTGTTCAACTCCACCCTCAATTTTGCTAATTCTCTTGTGAGAATCTGTTTAAATTTTTAATGAGACTCTAAATGATCAATATTGGTGACCAATAATTATCATTACCAGAAATTGTGTATCTCACCCTTCTAATTCTCCTACTGGCTTCCTTACCTATCCCTCTCCTAAGATGATAACTTCTAGAAGTAATGGGGAGCTTCAATTTGAGTTTAATGTACACGTCAGCAGATCAGAAGAAATACTTCTTATCAGTTTGAGCTACTTTTGTTGCATAATTGCAAAACCTGCCTCTAGTCTGTCCACCTTCAAAAGCCTTCTCTGTAATACTCTAAGCATAATATAACTAAAGCTTAAATATATCGTCTTGATATTTTTCACTGACTTTCTCTCACAGTCAGTTGATAGCGTTTGAGATCCTCCATTCTCTACCCTTGAACTTCTCCAGCCTCAGCTTTGCCTGCTCTGTGTGTCCACATGCCTCTGGGCATCTAGAGCTGATTATACTCCCTCATTCTGCATTCATCATGCCATTGCTAATGCTGCTATCTTGGCCCAGATACCCTCTCCTCTGCCACTCTCCCTCTTCAACTTTTTGCCTAACTGCTACATGCTGTCAACACTCAGATTAGAACAAATATACTCTAAGAGGCTGTTTCAGAATCAACTCAGGCTAAGTTAAATTCCTTCCTTTTCAAAGCCCTGGCATCCAATGTGTTCTAGGTGTTATATAAGCTGAATAGTTTTCCTACAGTGTAGTAACATTGTTTCCAATTTGTTTCAAAGAGGCACTCTCAGTTTAGATAAATACCTAATTTCATTCTTTACTTCAAATTCTATTCAAAACAAAATGATGTTAGAACATAAGGAAGTATTGCTCTCCTTGTATTCTCCCAAATCTCTTGATTTGGCTGTACGATGTTTCTTTTTCTTCATTATGAAGATGCTAATTAAATTATGTAATAATAATAACTAATATAGATGGTATTAATCACAATTCATAACCTAAGATGAATAATAAATATAATTTTATTTTTCTGTAACTGGGCCTACTTTTTGTCATGGGTCCTAATACAATGGATACCAAAAATGGATGGATATCAGGTTTTCTCTCCTTCAGGAGTCTAATTTGGGGAGAGGAACATCAGGGCAAGAGGTAAGAGGTTCTCAGCTGTCATTTCCTTACTATAGTCCACAGAGCCCCTTCTCTAGCTTAAACTGATCGATATTGGACCTTCTTGTCCTGTCTGCTTGACTTCTTCAGATTCACCTGCTCCCCTTGCCTTGTTGTCAGGCATTCCAGAATAAGAAAAGTGTACACATTGGGATTTGTGTCTTAAATGTAAAATGCAGCTCTATTTCTCATTTCTACTTTTAATTTTTTATTGTTTGCCTTTGTCTGGATATTTACTTATTTTATTATTTTAATCTTTCTAACTCTTTTTGTTTTAGATGTTTCTGTGATAAATATCATATGACCAAAATTTGTTTTTTATCTTTTCTGAGGTTTTTCCCCCTAAGAGAAATTTTTGTCATTAAATGTCATATCTGATATGTTTGTCTTAATTTCTGACATGTTTCAAGCTTTCTTTGTTTTTCTTTCAACCCATCCTTGCTGTTTCTTTCCAGTTTTCTTGTTTTTAATTTTTCTTGACATATTTTCTTCTTCTGTAAGTTAGAATCAATATCTATTGATAGCCCCTACATCCCCACTTTAAAAGATAAAATAAATTAACATGCAATCAATGACTCCCTTATTTCACACTGCTGTTTTTGTCAATAAGATGTTGATATTTATGTATTATCTTTCTTTAAAAAGAGATATTTCTATTTCATTAATATAGTGATTATGAGGCATTTATGTTTATTAATCTTAATCAGCTGGAACAGACTGTGAATTTTTTAAAGAGGTGTCCATGTATTACACTTCTTAAGAGCTTGTGTGCTTAATGATTTTATTTCTTTACTATGTTAAAATGGAACTTTTATTTCTTTACTATGTTATAATGAAACTTTTTGATTATAGAATATTTAGACCAGAATTATTTCCTTTTGAAAATATAGACATTATCTTATTGTAAACTGGTATCTAGAGTTACTGAGAAGATGCTTGTAACTTGGTTGCTGCTAGGATTATTATATATGGTGAATAGAAAATGACCTCATGGAAAGAGTTCATAATGTCTTTTTTTTTTTTTAACATCTTTATTGGAGTATAAGTGCTTTACAATGGTGTGTTAGTTTCTGCTTTATCACAAAGTGAATCAGTTATACATATACATATGTTCCCATATCTCTTCCCTCTTGCATCTCCCTCCCTCCCACCCTCCCTATCCCTCCCCTCTGGGTGGTCACAAAGCACAGAGCTGATCTCCCTGTGCTATGCGGTTGCTTCCCACTAGCTATCTATTTTACGGTTGGTAGTATATATATGTCCATGCCACTCTCTCACATTATCACATCTTACCCTTCCCCCTCCCCATATCCTCAAGTCCATTCTCTAGTAAGTCTGTGTCTTTATTCCAGTCTTGCCACTAGGTTCTTCATGACTTTTTTTTTTTTTTTCCTTAGATTCCATATATATGTGTTAGCATACTGTATTTGTTTTTCTCTTTCTGACTTACTTCACTCTGTATGACAGACTCTAACTCCATCCACCTCACTACAAATAACTCCATTTCGTTTCTTTATATGGCTGAGTAATATTCCATTGTATATATGTGCCACATATTCTTTATCCATTCATCTGATGATGGACACTTAGGTTGCTTCCATGTCCTGGCTATTGTAAAAAGAGCCGCAATGAACATTTTGGTACATGACTCTTTTTGAATTATGGTTTTCTCAGGGTATATGCCCAGTAGTGGGATTGCTGGGTCATATGGTAGTTCTATTTTTAGTTTTTTGAGGAACCTCCATACTGTTCTCCATAGTGGCTGTATCAATTTACATTCCCACCAACAGTGCAAGAGTGTTCCTTTTCTCCACACCCTCTCCAGCATTTATTGTTTGTAGATTTTTTGATGATGGCCATTCTGACCGGTGTGAGATGATACCTCATTGTAGTTTTGATTTGCATTTCTCTAATGATTAATGATGTTGAGCATTCTTTCATGTGTCTGTTGGCAATCTG
This sequence comes from Eubalaena glacialis, assembly GCF_028564815.1. Lineage (NCBI taxonomy): Eukaryota > Metazoa > Chordata > Mammalia > Artiodactyla > Balaenidae > Eubalaena > Eubalaena glacialis. Next base: position 61,150,968 of record NC_083727.1, on the reverse strand, counting down.
TATATCTTCTTTGGAGAAATGTCTATTTAGGTCTTCTGCCCATTTTTGGATTGGGTTGTTTGTTTTTTTGTTATTGAGCTGCATGAGCTGCTTGTATATTTTGGAGATTAATCCTTTGTCAGTTGCTTTATTTGCAAATATTTTCTCCCATTCTGAGGGTTGTCTTTTGGTCTTGTTTAAGGTTTCCTTTGCTGTGCAAAAGCTTTTAAGTTTCATTAGATCCCATTTGTTTATTTTTGTTTTTATTTCCATTTCTCTAGGAGGTGGGTCAAAAAGGATCTTGCTGTGATTTATGTCATAGAGTGTTCTGCCTATGTTTTCCTCTAAGAGTTTTATAGTGTCTGGCCTTACATTTAGGTCTTTAATCCATTTTGAATTTATTTTTGTGTATGGTGTTAAGGAGTGTTCTAATTTCATACTTTTACATGTAGCTGTCCAGTTTTCCCAGCACCACTTATTGAAGAGGCTGTCTTTTCTCCACTGTATATGCTTGCCTCCTTTATCAGAGATAAGGTGACCATATGTGCGTGGGTTTATCTCTGGGCTTTCTATCCTGTTCCATTGATCTGTTTTTCTGCCAGTACCATACTGTCTTGATTACTGTAGCTTTGTAGTATAGTCTGAAGTCAGGGAGCCTGATTTCTCCAGCTCCATTTTTCGTTCTCAAGATTGCTTTTGCTATTCGGGGTCTTTTGAGTTTCCATACAAATTGTGAATTTTTTTGTTCTAGTTCTGTGAAGAATGCCAGTGGTAGTTTGATAGGGATTGCATGGAATCTGTAGATTGCTTTGGGTAGTAGAGTCATTTTCACAATGTTGATTTTTCCAATCTAAGAACATGGTATATCTCTCCATCTATTTGTATCATCTTTAATTTCTTTCAACAGTGTCTTATAATTTTCTGCATACAGGTCTTTTGTCTCCTTAGGTAGGTTTATTCCTAGATATTTTATTCTTTTTGTTGCAATGGTAAATGGGAGTGTTTTCTTAATTTCACTTTCAGATTTTTCATCATTAGTGTATAGGAATGCAAGAGATTTCTGTGCATTAATTTTGTATCCTGCTACTTTACCAAATTCATTGATTAGCTCTAGTAGTTTTCTGATAGCATCTTTAGGATTCTCTATGTATAGTATCATGTCATCTGCAAACAGTGACAGCTTTACTTCTTCTTTTCCGATTTGAATTCCTTTTATTTCTTTTTCTTCTCTGATTGCTGTGGCTAACACTTCCAAAACTATGTTGAATAATAGTGGTGGGAGTGGGCAACCTTGTCTTCTTCCTGATCTTAGTGGAAATGGTTTCAGTTTTTCACCATTGAGGACGATGTTGGCTGTGGGTTTGTCATATATGGCCTTTATTATGTTGAGGAAAGTTCCCTCTATGCCTACTTTCTGCAGGGCTTTTATCATAAGTGGGTGTTGAATTTTGTCGAAAGCTTTCTCTGCATCTATTGAGATGATCATATGGTTTTTCTCCTTCAGTTTGTTAATATGGTGTATCACGCTGATTGATTTGCATATATTGAAGAATCCTTGCATTCCTGGAATAAACCCCACTTGATCATGGTGTATGATCCTTTTAATGTGCTGTTGGATTCTATTTGCTAGTATTTTGTTGAGGATTTTTGCATCTATGTTCATCAGTGATATTGGCCTGTAGTTTTCTTTCTTTGTGACATCTTTGTCTGGTTTTGGTATCAGGGTGATGGTGGCCTCGTAGAATGAGTTGGGAAGTGTTCCTCCCTCTGCTGTATTTTGGAAGAGTTTGAGAAGGATGGGTGTTAGCTCTTCTCTAAATGTTTGATAGAATTCGCCTGTGAAGCCATCTGGTCCTGGGCTTTTGTTTGTTGGAAGATTTTTAATCACAGTTTCAATTTCAGTGCTTGTGATTGGTCTGTTCATATTTTCTATTTCCTCCTGGTTCAGTCTCGGCAGGCTGTGCATTTCTAAGATTTTGTCCATTTCTTCCAGGTTGTCCATTTCATTGGCATAGAGTTGCTTGTAGTAATCTCTCATGATCGTTTGTATTTCTGCATTGTCCGTTGTTACTTCTCCTTTTTCATTTCTAATTCTATTGATTTGAGTCTTCTCCCTTTTTTCCTTGATGAGTGTGGCTAATGGTTTATCAATTTTGTTTATCTTCTCAAAGAACCGGCTTTTAGTTTTATTGATCTTTGCTATTGTTTCCTTCATTTCTTTTTCATTTATTTCTGCTCTCATCTTTATGATTTCTTTCCTTCTGCTAACTTTGGGGGTTTTTTGTTCTTCTTTCTCTAATTGCTTTAGGTGCAAGGTTAGGTTGTTTATTCGAGATGTTTCCTGTTTCTTGAGGTAGGCTTGTATTGCTATAAACTTCCCTCTTAGAACTGCTTTTGCTGCATCCCATAGGTTTTGGGTCGTCGTGTCTCCACTGTCATTTGTTTCTAGGTATGTTTTGATTTCCCCTTTGATTTCTTCAGTGATCACTTCGTTATTAAGTAGTGTATTGTGTAGCCTCCATGTGTTTGTATTTTTTACAGATTTTTTCCTGTAACTGATATCTAGTCTCATAGCGTTGTGGTCGGAAAAGATACTTGATACGATTTCAATTTTCTTAAATTTACCAAGGCTTGATTTGTGACCCAAGATATGATCTATCCTGGAGAATGTTCCATGAGCACTTGAGAAAAATGTGTATTCTGTTGTTTTTGGGTGGAATGTCCTATAAATATCAATTAAGTCCATCTTGTTTAATGTATCATTTAAAAACATGGAACGCTTCACGAATTTGCGTGTCATCCTTGCGCAGGGGCCATGCTAATCTTCTCTGTATCATTCCAATTTTAGTATATGTGCTGCCAAAGCGAGCACCATAATATCTTGTGTTACTTTGTTGTATCAAAAGTAGAAATAGAAAATAACTCTGAAACCAGATTCCTCTCAAAATGATATAAATGATCTTTCCCATCATAGAGTAGGTACATTAAAATAAGCATAAATCTTGATTTCTTTTCACATATAGTAATTCTCACTGTAGCTGGAATCTGGGATTAGCCAGTAATACAAGAGGCACTATCTGGGTGGAAGAATAGAAATTTCAAGTAATGCTGAACTTATTGAGAGGAAAATGTGTAATAAGGGATTCAAGCCTCTTAACCACATGGCCATATTCCTGGGAACCTGGGGGAAAGCTGTAAAACTATGCTTTCTAGAAGGAACTGTTTCTAGCATGCCACCAAGCAGCACAGTCTAATTTTGTTGGGAAAAGTGAAGGTCATTTAGGATCCAACTCATTCTAAATATCGGCATCTTGAGATATTCTTTTGAAAACAGAGGTTCCTGGATCTTTTACTATTCTTCAGATCCACCTAATTCTTCTTTAATCTCTGTATCTACACTTCATGACTTCATTACTTGCTAACAGTATAGCCATTCTTAAGTTGCTTGATGACTCTACATGTGTATCTTCATTTAAAAATGAGGATAGTACTAGTACCTACTACATATGTGAGATATGATATGAAATGATGCATGGAACATGATTAGTAATAAGTCTGGGTTGTAGTAAACATTCAGCACAATCAGCCATTACTTGTGCAAGATCCTAGATTGCTTTGTGTCTTGCTTGTGTGTGTGTGCAAGAAGGGGTATACAGATAAAAAGAAGCCAGAGAAATGGAGCTTTTCTTAAGTCTTTGACTTTAATTATCTGTTAATAAAGGATACTTTTTAAGTGTTTTAGAAAATTATTATCATACCACCAATTACCATATTGGTGTGCTTTGGGCTTAGTTCTGGGCCCTCTCTTATTCCCACCCCACACTGTTTCTTAGAGATCTCATCCATTTCTATTGCTTAAATTACCATTTACATGCCAGTGAAGCACACATTTACATATTTACTCTAGACAGCTTTTCTAGTTCCACATCTGAATATCCAATTGCTTTAACTTTAAACTTAATATATAAAAATTCAGCTCTTCATGTTTCCCTTTAGATTTTCTGTCACCTGTGTTCCCTTTCTCATTGGTTCAAGCCCCCAAACCTGCCTGTTGTACTTCAATTCTTTCTCTCACTTTAATAGCTCATGACTAATTTCTATGGATTCAACATTCTAAATACTTCTTAAAATGATCCTCTGGTCTCTATTCTTACCTCAGTTTAGGCTGTGATTATTGTCTTTTTCAAGGATAGGGCAATGTCCTTTTAACTGATTTCCTTGTCCCAAGTCATGCCCTCTTCCTAATCGTTCTCTAAAAAGTAGCCATAGTGATCTTTATGAAACTCAAAGTTCATAATGCTACTCTCTTACTTAAAGAGCTTCAATAAGATTAGTTGCTGTTAGAATAAAATTCAGTCTCCTTAACATAGGCTAAGAATGAGATTTGTCCTTAAGCCTGTCTCTTTTTCAGCTCTCACCTCTGCCCTCACACACACCCACAATCCCGCTACGGTTACTTCTGTTAGTTCTTTGAACATGCCATGTTCTCCCTTACCTCCAGGGTTTTGAGCACTCTTCACCACACTTCATACCTCATTAACTTCTCCTAATTCTTCATGTTTCAATTGGATATCACATTTTGGGGGTGAATAATGCTCTAATGTCCCAGGTTTAGGTTCTCCATATTCAGGTAATAGCAGCATGCTCCTGAAGTTTAATTTTATTTGTGTATATCTCCTCAATTATAACCCAATGAAGGCAAGGCCCTTATCTGTGTGATTCATCAGTATATCCCCAGAGCCTAGGCTAGTGTCTAATGGGATGTAGCTACCAAAGATTCATGCTATGAAGCAAGGTGTTTGAGGATAATGGGCAGCAAAACTTGTCTTGTTTCTCATCACTTAGCATGTTGCTCCTTATTCATGCCCACTGACTAAAAAAGTGCATGATTATACCAAAAAAAAAAAAAACTTACTTGACTATCTTCAATAGGACTCCAATGAGAAAATATATAAGACAAATAAGACTATTTTTTGGATGCTGCTTTCTTACTAATTTTTAAATGAGTTGTTATCTTTAATAACTGTAGGTTTAGATTCAGGTATATTTGTGTATCTCTGCTTAAAGTCATAGGTGCTTTATCACCAAAAGGGCAGACTACAAACTGTCTAGTGCACACAGATTTACCCAGCTCAATGCCTGGCACAAAATAAAATACATTAAAAAAAAATAGGTAGTTAAAATGTTTATCTCTCTTTGGTCATACCATTTCTATTTTAAATTCTGCACTAACAAAATTTATTGTCATATTGGAGGTGTTTTAGGTTACAATGGTCAATAAAATATATACAAAAAATGCCCTCTCTCATTGATCCAAAGCCTATTAAAATGTGAAGAAGTTACCTTTGAAAGAAAACTTTCAAATTCTATATTAGGCGCCCCACCTTTTTAAGAAAGTACCCAGACCTACGTTTACTTTAAAATAATAGTTCTTAAACTTTTTGGTTTTAGGACCCTCTTTAACTCTTAAAATCTATTGAACATTCCAAAAAGATTTTGTTTATGTGGATTACATCTAGCAATATTTATTTTCACTAGAAATTTCCTCTGTACATATGTGAAACAATGAAAATGCAAAGGTAAAATGACATCTTAGTATTATTAAAAGAGCTTTAACCTCATGGGTTCTCTGGGAGGGTCTTGGGGAAGCTAAGATTTCCTTGATCATACTTTGAGATATACTGTTTTAATATATTACCATTTGACACTCTCCCAAGCATTGTAAACCATTCTATATTTCCATAGCTTTATGAGCATAATCTGTTTTAAGAAACACTTGAAAACTATTTCCTAAAGTATACCCTAGGATATGAATAGTCTTACTATGGAAATATTGCTCTCCATTCCATTAAGTTAGAGAAAAACTCAAGCAAAGGTCAAAGCCCTTCTGCATTGCAGGACTTCCCAGGACCTTTATAATGATAATTTGCATTAGACATGTTCAACTGTGAGATATCATATTCAGGATTCTTAAATTTACTTTACTTGACTGAATTTTTGCAGAACATCTTACAGGAATAATGATATAAAGGATAAAGAATAAAACAATCTGAAATCTGTACAATGTTGCCACTTTATTTTTCAAACACAGAAACTCTCACATTGATTATTTGCATACTTTGTTTAAATATCACAATCCGGATATCATACTTAGGAATTTTGGTTTATTGTTTGGAAGAGTTCACTTGCATTTTGTTCATTAGTTAATCAAGTTTCTGTTTTGAAATATATCCAGCAACTCATTTCAGGACCTTTTCTAATCCATTTGTTTAAGTCTCCAATGATTTCATTATTCCCTCCATCTACCAACACTGCTGAAATGCCATAGCCTTGTGATTAAAGGCTACAGTTGTTCTTTTCATCTATCATCCTTGAGTTTACTTTTAATAACACAGTCACTTGCAGGTTGAGAGGCATTGAGCAGAGAGTGATAAGATGTATCCTTATAATAAGGGAGGCTTTTCTCTTCCCCCTCCATTACTGTCCTCCTTGCAAACATTTATTCAGGTAGACAGGTTCTGGATATTAGATGAGATGGAGGAGAAGTATTATTCTCTGCCTTCTCTGTAGTTTTCACTTTCACTACTTAGAAAAAAAATTATTTTAGTCAAAAGGGAAATGATCATGAACTTGAGTGAATTCCAAGGCAGAATTTTGGCAAATGACTCCAGATGGATGTACCCTAAAGTTGTGCAGGATTTTAAATAACTTATGATTCAAATCCACTTGAGAAATACTGGGTTAAAAAGACCTAAATAGGTTCATTTGCTGTGGAACCTCTCAGAGCTGTTCACCTGATAGTGTGAGTTATCAACTGCCCAGAGAAGGGTAGAATATATAGGGTACCCAAATGTACCTAATGATGTAAAATTTAATAGAAGAATGTCTCAAAGTAGAGTGCTGCAGTGTAATGTTTTAGAAACAGTTGTTCTAGACTGAAGTGAGTATTCTACAGTTGGTTAAGCATGGGGAAATTATGTGGCTTTTCCTGTTATTTGTTTTTAACTTCCTGCACTGTTAGAAATAGATTTTTAATTATTTTATTATGGATAGAAATGTGTTAGGAAAACTATTGTTTGATTCACTGATATTTGCAGATATTATAGAAATAGGAAGGGAGGAAATGTTCTAGGTTTTCAAGTCAAGTAACTGTAACACTACTTGATTCAAATAGAAAATACTCCACTTATACTCGACATTAGACTAAAATCAGATTGATGAATAAGCACTTACTTTTAGAATCCCAGCTAAAGTGTGGCCAGCAATTTTCATTGAGTTGAATATGCACAGGCTGATTTCAGGGTGGTGAAGGGAATTGGTCTTCTTTCACAGTATCTATAAACAGAGCTTGAATCCAGCTGACTAGAGCCTGAGAACATGCTAGGGTACTTCATATTCAGTACACAGCCCTGTAAAGAGAAGAAAAATGAGCCTTGTCCAAAACTCTTACCTCAGCACCCACTGGCAAAAGTAAAATGTAAGCTGGGGACCAGGTCTCTTTGAAGCTGATTTTTTAAAAAACTCTTTAACAGGCCTCTGGTGGTTACAGATATTGATCGTCAGAAAGTAATCTGTTCAGGTTTGGGGGCATGCCAGTACAAATTGTGGAATGCATTCCTTCCTCTCCAAGGACATGTTGAGCTTTTTATATTGTCTATACTGGTTCACTTGTCAACTGTCTACCCTATTTGATATGAATTATTTTCTACCTTTTGTGAATGTGTAATTAAATATATTTTAAAAATAGGAAATTTTATAAATATAGAATCTTTAGCTTGAGTCAAAACATTCTTTTCTTCTTTTTTAACCCTCATTTTTCTTCCATAATTATTATTTGATTCCCTCTGGCTGCCTGCTACTTATTTGTAGTAGTACCATTCATCCATTGAGACCTTTCCATCTGTCACACAGCTTTGCTTTCTTTCCCCAGAAGCTTTATTCTCCTACTGTGCCATGTTTACTTTTTTTTCCTTTTTTCCCTTTTTTGTCTACTAGTTGAATTGAGCATTCTTTTGTGCAGGTGTTTTCACCTTTTTTTTTTTTTTTTTGGTTATTTTAAAGATTTAAACCAGGCATATGATGCTGAATTAGATAAAAGTGACACTCAGAAGGGGCATGTTTGCTAATCTTCAAAGACTGATATAATTTTTTAAAATTCCACATGTCTTTGTTCTGATATGTAAAGGTAGAATTGGAGTAGATCCAATAAAATTCTGAATGTTAAATGAAGTGGTAGGAATTGTTTCAATCAGTCTTTGCATATGGGTAAACAATGATACTGATATTTTACTCTCCATGTGTATATTTATATATTTACTATGTGTAATTGCTGATTAAAAGCTTACTTACTGTGAATTTCAATGCTTAGAATCACTTAAACATAAAGATTAACCTTTCTGGATACGACTTTACCTCGGAGCTTACCATCAAGTTCTATTAAAGAGTAGGGATCTTCTGCCTAGAGAACAGATTCTAAGGGTATGAAGATAAATGCGAGCATTCATGAGAAATTAAATTAATGAAAAGTCTCCATTGTGCTTACATTATTGGAGAAATTTCATTAATTCTGTTATGGTTTGTTATTCGGAGCTTACCATCAAGTTCTATTAAAGAGTAGGGATCTTCTGCCTAGAAAGCAGATTCTAGGGGTATGAAGATAAATGCAAGCATTCATGACAGATTAAATTAATGAAAAGTCTCCGTTGTGCTTATATTATTGGAGAAATTTCATTAATTCTGTTATAGTTTGTTATTCCCATTCAACTCAAATATAACTTAGCCCCCTTTTTGAGGTTTGCAGGTGACCATGACCACATTTCTCAAACTGCCATTGTTTTATCTGGTGTTGAACCCACTTCGTAAGGGGATATATGCTAAGCAAAAGGGACAGCTTCTGCTGTCAAGGGGCTCACAGTCTGTTTGAAGGAGGAAGAATACTGACTTTTCACTTAAAGCATCCAGGGCATTAAGAATATGTTTACTGAGAGATGATAGATTATGTTCTGATCACACCTGGTTAGTGTCAGGAAAGAAAAGAATCCTGAAGTATTTTAAAATAGTTTTTTAAGGAGATCAGATGATAGAATGGAACGATGATACTAGCAATCCAGAAAGTAGTAGGTAGAGAGATATGTGGGGGTATGGGGGGGAGTAAGTAGTTTAGAAGAGAAGTGTGCAGACATTTTTTTTTTTTTTTTAGAGAGAAATAAGAGATGTAACTGAAAACCTTAATAATTACTGACAGCTGACTCTATCTCAGTCCCTGAACAACTAAAGATAATGAATCAGAGTCCTTGCCTATAAGAAATTCATAATCTAGTAGTGGATATAAGACAAATATGTAAATCATTTTATTAGAACCCAAAAGCCTATAAGAGATATACTGATATTTTTTTCTTGAACTATGATAAAGTATTCTATTATCAGGACAACCTTTGCTTGGAGAACAATATAAAAGCTATAGGAAATACAAAAACTAGCTGACTGAAGGCATTGTGGAGAAACCAAAGTAGGCAGGTTTTAAAGAGCTAAGGTCTTAGGAAAAGGAAAACATATTGAGGTGAAATTGATATTCTGTGCCACTGTTGTCCTTGAGGGATTTGCAGATTCCTAAACATTGTAAGATGGGAGTCCAAGAAGTCAAGAAGAATAAGCAGAGATTTTCTGCAGTTTCACCATGCCGAGGAGCAAAAATAGGAGATCAAGTCCTGCCAAGGAGAAAGGACCTTGAAAAAAAAAATCTAGATTTAGAGTCAAGAACCCAGGAAGTCTATGTTCTAGGGATAAGGGCAAATCAGAAATAGACGAGATCTCACAAATCTTGAAACCCAGTTCAGATCATCTCACTCCTAAGTAGATGGTCTGTTCTACTCAAACTGCCTGCCTGGAAAAAATATTATAACATGATACAGAGACTTTAAATCTTTATACTCTATATCTGGAATTCAGTTGAAAAAGAAAATACCATACATCCTAAGAGATAGAAAAAATAAATAAACAAAATCCCAGAAAGAAACAAACAGAAGAAAGAGGGCCACAGATCATGAAATACTGAAATTTAGGATAAATAATTTTAAGGTATTTGCAATTAATACTTTTAAGAAAATAAAAATTCTCTGGGTACTTCATACAGAATGGACTCAATAAATAGGAATCTGATGAATGTTCTAGAATTATAAAATAAAGTCTCTGAAAAAAAATGTAAATGTTTGATGGAAGAAACTCTGAGTGGGCAGTGTCTGTCCTAATCACCTCTGTACTCCCCACTACATGGTACTGGGCCTGGTATATGGTGGGGCTAATCACTGCATTATCTGTTGAATGGGTGGGTACTTAAATGAGTACAGCCAAATGTACTTAAAAAAAAAAAAGCACTGAACTTAATCACTCAATATAAAAAAGTCAAACAAAAGAAAGAAAGGAAAGAAGAAACAAAACCATATGGAAGAAATAGAAAATGAAAAGCAAATTGCTAGATTAAACCTAACCATATTGATTATTATATTAAATGTAAATGGCTAAACAACTCAATTAAAAAGCAGGAATAGGATTGGTTGAAGATGGCGGAGTAGAAGGACGTGCTCTCACTCCCTCTTGCGAGAACACTGGAATCACAACTAACTGCTGAACAATCATCGACAGGAAGACACTGGAACTCACCAAAAAAGATACCCCACATCCAAAGACAAGGGAGAAGCCACAGTGAGATGATAGGAGGGGCGCAATCACAATAAAATCAAATCCCGTAACTGCTGGGTGGGTGACTCACAAACTGGAGAAGACTTATACCACAGAAGTCCACCCACTGGAGTGAAGGTTCTGAGTCCCTCGTCAGGCTTCCCAAACTGGGGGTCCGGCAATGGGAGGAGGAATTCCTAGAGAATCAGACTTTGAAGGCTAGTGGGATTTGATTACAGGACTTTGACAGGACTGGGGGAAACAGAGACTCCACTCTTGGAGGGCACACACAAAGTAGTGTGCACATCAGGACCCAGGGGAAGAAGCAGAGACCCCATAGGAGACTGAAGCAGACCTACCTGCTAGTGTTGGAGGGTCTCCTGCAGAGGCGGGGGGTGGCTGTGTCTCACCATGAGAACAAGGACACTGGCAGCAGCAGTTCTGGGAAGTACTCCTTGGCGTGAGCCCTCCCAGAGTTCACCATTAGCCCCACCAAAGAGCCCGGGTAGGCTCCAGTGTTGGGTCACCTCAGGCCAAACAACCAACAGGGAGGGAACCCAGCCCCACCCATCAGCAGACAAGCGGATTAAAGTTTTACTGAGCTCTGCCCACCAGAGCAACACCCAGCTCTACCCAGCACCAGTCCCTCCCATCAGGAAACTTACACAAGCCTCTTAGATAGCCTCATCCACCAGAGGGCAGACAGCAGAAGCAAGAAGAACTACAATCCTGCAGCCTATGGAATGAAAACCACATTCACAGAAAGATAGACAAGATGAAAAGGCAGAGGGCTATGTACCAGATGAAGGAACAAGATAAAACCCCAGAAAAACAACTAAATGAAATGGAGATAGGCAACCTTCCAGAAAAAGAATTCAGAATAATGATAGTGAAGATGATCCAGGACCTCGGGAAAAGAATAGAGGCAAAGATGGAGAAGATGCAAGAAATGTTTAACAAAGATCTAGAAGAATTAAAGAACAAACAAACAGAGATGAACAACACAATAACTGAAATGAAAAATACACAAGAAGGAATCAGTAGCAGAATAACTGAGGCAGAAGAACGGATAAGTGACCTGGAAGACAGAATGGTGGAATTCACTGCTGTTTAACGGAATAAAGAAAAAAGAATGAAAAGAAATGAAGACAGCCTAAGAGACCTCTGGGACAACATTAAATGCAACAACATTCGCATTATAGGGGTCGCAGAAGGAGAAGAGAGAGAGAAAGGACCCAAGAAAATATTTGAAGAGATTATAGTTGAAAACTTCCCTAACATGGGAAAGGAAATAGCCACCCAAGTCCAGGAAGTGCAGAGTCCATACAGGATAAACCCAAGGAGAAACACGCTGAGACATATAGTAATCAAATTGGCAAAAATTAAAGACAAAGAAAAATTATTGAAAGCAGAAAGGGAAAAATGACAAATAACATACCGGGGAACTCCCATAAGGTTAACAGCTGATTTCTCAACAGAAACTCTACAAGCCAGAAGGGAGTGGCATGACATATTTAAAGTGATGAAAGGGAAGAACCTACAACCAAGATTACTCTACCCAACAAGGATCTCATTCAGATTTGATGGAGAAATCAAAAGCTTTACAGACAAGCAAAAGCTAAGAGAATTCAGCACTGTCAAACTAACTCTACAACAAATGCTAAAGGAACACCTCTAAGTGGGAAGCACAAGAGAAGAAAAGGACCTACCAAAACAAACCCAAAACAATTAAGAAAATGGTCATAGGAACATACATATCGATAATTACCTTAAACGTGAATGGATTAAATGCTCTAAGCAAAAGACACAGGCTCGCTGAATGGATACAAAAACAAGACCCATCTATATGCTGTCTACAAGAGACGCACTTCAGACCTAGGGACACATATAGACTGAAAGTGAGGGGATGGAAAAAGATATTCCATGCAAATGGAAATCAAAAGAAAGCTGGAGTAGCAGTACTCATATCGGATAAAATAGACTTTAAAATAGAGAATGTTACAAGAGACAAAGAAAGACAGTACAAAATGATCAAGGGATCAATCCAAGAAGATATAACAATTATAAATATATATGCACCCAACATAGGAGCACCTCAATACATAAGGCAACTGCTAACGGCTCTGAAAGAGGAAATCGACAGTAACAGAATAATAGTGGGGGACTTTAACACCTCACTTACACCAATGGATAGATCATCCAAATAGAAAATTAATAAGGAAAAACGAGCTTTAAATGACACAATAGACCAGATAGATTTAATTGATATTTATAGGACATTCCATCCAAAAATAGCAGATTATACTTTCTTCTCAAGTGTGCACGGAATGTTCTCCAGGTTAGATCACATCTTGGATCACAAATCAAGCCTCAGTAAATTTAAGAAAATTGAAATCAAATCAAGCATCTTTTCCGACCACAATGCTATGAGATTAGAAATCAATTACAGGGAAAAAAACGTAAAAACCACGAACATATGGAGGCTAAATAATACGTTACTAAATAACCAAGAGATCGCTGAAGAAATCAAAGCAAAAAATACCTAGAGACAAATGACAATGAAAACACGATGATCCAAAACCTATGGGATGCAGCAAAAGCAGTTCTAAGAGGGAAGTTTATAGCAATACAAGCCTACCTCAGGAAACATCTCAAATAAACAATCTAACCTTACACCTAAAGAAACTAGAGAAAGAAGAAAAAACAAAACCCAAAGTTAGCAGAAGGAAAGAAATCATAAAGATCAGAGCAGAAATAAATGAAAAAGAAATGAAGGAAACAATAGCAAAGATCAATAAAACTAAAAGCCAGTTCTTTGACAAGATAAACAAGATTGATAAACCATTAGCCAAAATCATCAAGAAAAGAGGGAGAAGATGCAAATCAATAAAATTAGAGATGAAAAAGGAGAAGTTAAAACAGACACCACAGAAATACAAAGCATCCTAAGACATTACTACAAGCAACTCTATGCCAATAAAATGGACAACCTGGAAGAAATGGACAAATTCTTAGAAATGTATAACCTTCCAAGACTGAACCAGGAAGAAATGGAAAATATGAACAGACCAATCACAAGTAATGAAATTGAAACTGTGATTAAAAATCTTCCAACAAACAAAAGTCCAGGACTCGATGGCTTCACAGGTGAATTCTATCAAACATTTAGAGAAGAGCTAACACCCATCCTTCTCAAGCTCTTCCAAAAATTGCAGGGGAAGGAACACTCCCAAACTCATTCTATGAGGCCACCATCACCCTGATACCAAAACCAGACAAAGATACTACAAAAAAAGAAAATTACAGACCAATATCACTGATGAATATAGATGCAAAAATCCTCAACAAAATACTAGCAAACAAAATCCAACAACACATTAAAAGGATCATACACCATGATCAAGTGGGATTTATCCCAGGGATGCAAGGATTCTTCAATATATGCAAATCAATCCATGTGATACACCATATTAACAAATTGAAGAAGAAAAACCATATGATCATCTCAATAGATGCAGAAAAAGCTTTTGAGAAAATTCAACACCCATTTATGATAAAAACTCTCTAGAGAGTGGGCATAGCAGGAACCTACCTCAACATAATAAAGGCCATATACGACAAACCCACAGCAAACATCATTCTCAATGGTGAAAAACTGAAAGCATTTCCTCTAAGATCAGGAACAAGACAAGGATGTCCACTCTCTCCACTATTATTCAACATAGTTTTGGAAGTCCTAGCCACGGCAATCAGAGAAGAAAAAGAAATAAAAGGAATACAAATTGGAAAAGAAGAAGTAAATCTGTCACTGTTTGCAGGTGACATGATACTATACATAGATAATCCAAAAGATGCCACCAGAAAACTACTAGAGCTAATCAATGAATCTGGTAAAGTTGCAGGATACAAAATTAATGCACAGAAATCTCCTGCATTCCTATATAGTAATGATGAAAAATCTGAAAAAGAAATGACGGAAACACTCGCATTTACCACTGCAACAAAAAGAATAAAATACCTAGGAATAAACCTACCTAAAGAGACCAAAGACCTATATGCAAAAAACTATAAGATGCTGATGAAAGAAATTAAAGATGATACCAACAGATGGAGAGATATACCATGTTCTTGGATTGGAAGAATCAATATTGAGAAAATGACTATACTACCCAAAGCGATCTACAGATTCAATGCAATCCCTATCAAATTACCAACAGCATTTTTTACAGAACTAGAACAAAAAATCTTAAAATTTGTATGGAGACACAAAAGACCCTGAATAGCCAAAGCAGTCTTGAGGGAAAAAAATGGAGCTGGAGGAATCAGACTCCCTGACTTCAGACTGTACTACAAAGCTACAGTAATCAGCAATATGGTACTGGCACAAGAACAGAAATATAGATCAATGGAACAGGATAGAAAGCCCAGAGATAAACCCACGCACCTATGGTCAACTGATCTATGGCAAAGGACGCAAGGATATACAATGGAGAAAGGACAGTCTCTTCAATAAGTGGTGCTGGGAAAACTGGACAGCTACATGTAAAAGAATGAAATTAGGACCTCCCTAACACCATACAGAAAAATAAACTCGAAATGGATTAGAGACCTAAATGTAAGACTGGGCACTATAAAACTCTTAGAGGAAAACATAGGAAGAACAGTCTTTGACATAAATCACAGCAAGATCTTTTTTGATCCACCTCCTAGAGTAATGGAAATAAAAACAAAAATAAACAAATGGGACCTAATGAAACTTAAAAGCTTTTGCACAGCAAAGGAAACCATAAAGAAGACGAAAAGACAACCTTCATTATGGGAGAAAATATTTGCAAATGAATCAACGGAGAAAGGATTCATCTCCAAAATATATAAACATCTCATGCAGCTCAATATTAAAAAAACAAACAACCCAATCAAAGAATGGGAAGAAGACCTAAATAGACATTTCTCCAAAGAAGACATACAGATGGCCAAGAATCACATGAAAAGCTGCTCAACGTCACTAATTATTGGAGAAATGCAAATCAAGACTACAATGAGCTATCATCTCACACCAGTTAGAATGGGCATCATCAGAAAATCTCCAAACAACAAATGCTGGAGAGGGTGTGGGGAAAAGGGAACCCTCTTGCACTGTTGGTGGGAATGTGTATTGATACAGCCACTATGGAGAACAGTATGGAGGTTCCTTAAAAAACTAAAAATACAATTACCATATGACCCAGCAATCCCACCACTGGGCATATACCCTGAGAAAACCAAAATTCAAAAAGACACATGCACCCCAATGTGCATTGCAGCACTATTTACAATGGCCAGGTCATGGAAGCAACCTAAATGCCCATCGACAGACGAATGGATAAAGAAGATGCGGTACATATATACAATGGAATATTACTCAGCCATAAAAAGAAATGAAATTGGGTCATTTGTAGAGACGTGGATGGATCTAGAGACTGTCATACAGAATGAAGTAAGTCAGAATGAGAAAAACAAGTATATATTAACGCATATATGTGGAACCTAGAAAAATGATGCAGATGAAGCAGTTTTGCAGGGCAGAAATTGAGGCATAGATGTAGAGAACAAACGTATGGACACCAAGGGGGGAAAGTGGTGGGTGGGGGGGTGTAGTGGTGTGATGAATTGGGAGATTGAGATTTACATATATACACTAATATGTATAAAATGGATAACTAATAAAAAGAAAGAAAATGAAAGATCCAACCTCTCCATTTTATGAATAAACTTTATAAGAAATAATAAAAATAAATAAATAAATAGCAGGAATATTCCAGACTAGATTTAAAAATAAAGTCTCATACATAAATTGTCTACAAGAAAACTATAAGAAAGTAGGAATGCTATGTTAAAATAAGAAAAAAAAGTAGACAAAGTAAATTATCAGGGATAAAGGAGAATATATCATAATTATAAAAGTCTTCAAGGCATAACAGTCCAAAGTCTGCATGTGCTCAATAATAGAACTTCAAAAGGGATGAAACAAAATTTCACAGAATGAAAAGGAGAAATATACAAATCCAGTCAATTGATAGACTAGCAATTGATAAAACAATTTAAAAATGTATGAGTATAAGATTGCCAACAAACACATGAAAGGATGCTCAACATCACTAATCATTAGAGAAATGCAAATCAAAACTACAATGAAGTATCACCTCACACCAGTCAGAATGGCCATCATCAAAAAATCTACAAACAATAAATGCTGGAGAGGGTGTGGAGAAAAGGGAACCCTCTTGCACTGTTGGTGGGAATGTAAATTGATACAGTCACTATGGAGAACAGTATGGAGGTTCCTTAAAACACTAAAAGTATGTCTACCATACGACCCAGCAATCCCACTACTGGGCATATACCCTGAGAAAACCATAATTCAAAAAGAGTTATGTACCACAATGTTCATCGCAGCTCTATTTACAATAGCCAGGACATGGAAGCAACCTAAGTGTCCACTGGCAGATGAATGGATAAAGAAGATGTGGCACATATATGCAATGGAATATTACTCAGCCATAAAAAGAAATGAAATTGAGTTATTTGTAGTGAGGTGGATGGACCTAGAGACTGTCATACAGAGTGAAATAATTCAGAAAGAGAAAGACAAATACCGTATGCTAACACATATATATGGAATCTAAAAAAAAAAAAAAAAGGTTCTGAAGAACCTAGGGGCAGGACAGTAATAGACACACAGATGTAGAGAATGGACTTGAGGACACGGGGAGGGGGAAGGGTAGGCTGGGACAAAGTGAGAGAGTGGCATGGGCATATATACACTACCAAATGTAAAGTAGATAGCTAGTGAGAAGCAGCCACATAGCACAGGGAGATCAGCTCAGTGCTTTGTGACCACCTAGAGGGGTGGGATAGGGAGGGTTGGAGGGAGACTCAAGAGGGAGGAGATACGGTGATATATGTATATGTATAGCTGATTCACTTTGTTATAAAGCAGAAACTAACACACCATTGTAAAGCAGTTATACTCCAATAAAGATGTTAAAAAAAATGAGTATATAGAAAACTTGAAGAATAAAGCAAATAACTTGTCCTAATTTATATTAATAGGACACTCCATCCAACAACACTAGAATATATATTCTATACCATACACTAGACCAGAGAACAAGCCTCACTGGCATCTACCCACAATATATCTAAATAAAAACCAATAACAGAAAGATATCTGAGATTTCTCCAAATATTTAGAAATTAAACACACTTATAAATAAACCATAGGTCCAAAATGTAATCATAAGGGAAGTTTAAAAATATCTTGGACTGAATAGAAATGAAAACACAACATATCAGAATGTGCAGGCTTAAACACTACTTTGAGGGAAATGTATAGCTTTAAATGCTTATGTAGGGTAAAATCTTAAATAAGCTTCCACCTTAAGAAATAAGAAAAAAGTTAAACCTAAAACAAATAAATGGATGAAAGGCATAAATAAAAGATAAGAAATCATTGAAATAGAAAACAGACAAAAAATAGAAATGTGAAAGAAACCAAAAGTTGCTTTTTTGACAAATGTTCTTGCTCAAGGATATAGAGACAATTCAGGAGAATATTAGCTACTACATGGAGTAAGAAAATGAAAGGCATCACATGTGGAATTAGAGCTGCAGAAAAAGAAGACAAATTGGGAAAAGCAGTTTTTGAAAACAGTGTGCCAAGATTTTTCCAAAACTGTTAAAAGATATAAAGCCACAGATTCAAAAAGTTTTAAAAAACACAAGCAGGAGAAATAAAAATAAGTCAATACCTAGCCACATTACAATAGCACTGCTGGATACCATGTTAAGATAAAATGAAGACATTTTCAGATAAATAGAAACTGGGAGAATTTGTCACCATTGTACCGACATTAAAAGAAATACTACAATGGAGAAAAGACAGTCTCTTCAATATGTGGTGCTGGGAAAACTGGACAGCTACATATAAAAGAATGAAATTAGAACACTCCCTAACATTATACACAAAAATAAACTCAAAATGGATTAGAGACCTAAATGTAAGGCTGTACACTTTAAAACTCTTAGAGATGGTACGAAGTGAGAGAGTGGCATGGACATATATACACTACCAAATGTTAAATACATAGCTAGTGGGAAGCAGCACAGGGAGATCAGCTCAGTGCTTTGTGACCACCTAGAGGGGTGGGATAGGGAGGGTGGGAGGGAGACGCAAGAGGGAGGAGATATGGGGATATGTGTATATGTATAGCTGATTCACTTTGTGATAAAGCAGAAACTAACACACCATTGTAAAGCAATTATACTCCAATAAAGTTTAAAAAAAAAGATCTTTTTTGATCCACCTCTTAGAGTAATGAAAATAAAAACAAAAATAAACAAATGGGATCTAATTAAATTTAAAAGCTTTTGCACAGCAAAGGAAACCATAAATAAAACAAAAAGACAACCCTCAGAATGGGAGAAAATATTTGCAAATGAAGTAACTGACAAGGGATTACTCTCCCAAATATACAAACAGCTCATGTAGCTGAATATCAAAAAAACAAATAACCCAATCAAAAAATGGGCAAAAGATCTAAATAGACATTTCTCCAGAGAAGACATACAGATGGCCAAAAAGCACATGAAAAGATGTTCAACATCACTAATTATTAGAGAAATGCAAATCAAAACTACAATGAGGTATCACCTCACACCGGGGAGAATGTCCATCATCAAAAAATCTACACACAATAAATGCTGGAGAGGGTGTGGAGAAAAGGGAACCCTCTTACACTGTTGGTGGGAATGTAAATTGATATAGCCACTGTGGAGAACAGTATGGAGGTTCCTTAAAAATCTAAAAATAGAACTACCATATGAACCGGCAATCCAACTCCTGGGCATATACCTGGAGAAAACCATAATTCAAAAAGATACATGCACCCCAGGGTTAATTGCAGCACTATTTACAATAGCTAGGACATGGAAGCAACCTAAAATGTCCACTGATAGAGGAATGGATAAAGAAGACGTGGTACCTATATACAATGGGATATTACTCAGCCATAAAAAAGAACAAAATAATGCCATTTGCAGCAACATGGACGGACCTAGAGATTATCATACTGAGTGAAGTAAGTCAGACACAGAAAGACAAATATATGATATCACTAATATGTGGAATCTGAAAAAAAGGGGTACAAATGAACTTATTTATAAAACAGAAGTAGAGTCACGGATGTAGAAGACAAATTTATGGTTAACAGGGGGTAAAAGGAGGGAGGGATGAATTGGGAGATTGGGATTGACATAAACACACTACTATATATAAAACAGTTAACTAATAAGAACCTGCTGTATAGCACAGGGAACCCTACTCAATACTCCGTAATGGCCTATATGGGAAAAGAATCTTAAAAAAAAAATAGAGTGGATACATGTATATGTGTAACTGAGTATAACTGGTTCACTTTGCTGTACACCTGAAACTAACACAACATTCTAAATCAACTATACTCCAATAAAAAATTTTAAAAATGAAAAGAAATACTAAAGGGATTCTTTAGGTACAAGATAAATATAACCATAAAAAAGTGCAAAAATGCACAAAGGATTAAATTGCAAAAAAGATGATAAAAATGTGGTCTTTTTAAAACATTGTATACAACAAATATATATATATATAATACATTAAAATGATAGCACGCATGGTGGAGAGTATTAAGTAAACATTCTAAGAACTTGTTCTAAGTACTTTTTTATTTCCAGAAGGTAGAGAACTACTAATTTATAATCAAAATGCATGTTAATAATGTCTATAGTAACTTCTTAAATAGATGCTTAAAAATTTGTAACTAACAAGCTAATAGAAGGGAAAATTGAATAATAAAAAATTCTTAGCTCAAAATAAAACAAGAAAGGAGAAAATATAGCAACAACAAAGTGGATAAACACAAAGCAAATAGATGATAGATTTATATTCAGATATATTAATAGTCTCATTAAATATAAACAGATTTAATTGAAAGAGAAATGTCACTATAAGAAATAAAAATGCTACAATATGTAGTTCTTAAAAGACACACCATAAATAAAAGAACAAAAAAGGCAGAAGGCACATATTAAAAATCCATTGTAATTCCTTCAGTAAAAAGATAGTGGACTTCAAGGCAATAAAATGTTCCTAAAGATGAAGATTTCATAATGACTAAACAATCTACTCAGAAAATAAAACATTTCTAAATATATGTACAGATAATAATATAGCATTAATATAGACAAAGCAAAAACCGAAAAGATTATAAGGCAAACTAGAATACTTCAGAATCATATTCGGAGATTAAACCCACTTCTCTAACTGATAAAATAAAGAGACAAGAAATTAACATAACAGTAGAAGATAGGAAAACCACAATTAACAACTTTTATCTAATTGATCTATTTAGAATACTGAATCCCTGACAGCAAAATATACATATTTCAATAAAGCAGTCTCAATACATTTCAAAGAACTGAACTCAGAGTATGTTCTCTGACAATGGTGAAATCAAGGTTGAATTTATTAACCAAAAATATAACAAGAAAATACCCAGATGTTTGAAAATTAACCATTATGCCTCTAAACTCTCCAAAAGTCAGAGAAAATATGAAGGGAATGTTGTGAATTGAACAATAATGAGAATAATATATTAAAACCTATTGGATGGGAAAATTCCCTGGTGGTCTAGTGGTTAGGACTCCATGCTTTCACTGTGAGAGCCCGGGTTCAATCCCTGGTCGGGGAACTAAGATCCGGCAAGCCCCACGGAAATTAAAAAAAAAAAAAAACCTATGGGATGCAGCTAAACCCTGCGTAGAGGGAAATACATAGCTATAAAATGTATATATACAAAAAAGTCTGAAAATCAATAATCTTAGTATCCATCTCAAGAGATTGAAAAATAACAAGAACTAAATCCAGAGAAAGAAGAAATAAAGAAATAATTACAGTATAAACCAAAATTGATAATGTAATAAACAAATGCAAAATTGAAAAAGTCAGCACAGCCAGGAGCTGGTCCCTTGGAAAGAATAATAGGACTTACAACCTTCAAAGATCGGTCAAGGAAAAAAAAAAAAAAAAAGAAGATATAATGTACCCATACTGGGATTAAAAAAAGGCACATAATCAGAGATCCTGATAATACAAACAATTATCAATCTTAATCATATGAACATTATGCCAATAAAATTGAACATTTATACAAAATTCAAATTCCTGGAAAACTTCACCTTGTCAAACTGGATACAAAAAATAATATAATTATGTATACTAGTATTATATCTATTTAATAAACTGAACGTGTTATTTAAAACCCTCCTATAAAGAAAAGTCTAGGCTTAGATAACCTTAACCTTAAAGAAAGACATAACAACAATCTTACACAAACTTTTCCAAGGGAAAAAAGATGGAACACTTTTTTATCTCATAAATATGTATTTTAGGAGACTAGCATAAACTTTATACTCAAACCTAACAAGGACTTTACAAGAAAGGGAAATTACAAAGCCATCTTTTATGGACATCGAGAAAAAATTCTTAAACTTAGTGTAAGCATATAAAATCCACCAGCACATGAAAATTTTAATACACAACAAAAAAGTTAGATTTATTTTAGCAGTCTTGTTCAGTATTAAAAATATTGATCAGTGTATTTCACTCCATTAACCATATAAAGGAGAAAAATCATATGATCATTCAAAAGGTGCAGAAAAGCATTTGATAAAATTCCATACTGGTTAATGATAAAAGATCTTAGCAATCTCAGAACAGAAAAGTACTTTCTTAATCTAACAAAGGCTTCAACAAAACTTAAATTATTGGGAATAATAAACTGTATACTAACTAAGTTTCAACATAATGCTAGATCTAGAAGATCTACTTCTAACTATATATACTTTCACAGTGCATAGATAAGTGTACCATAGCATGTAAAAGTAAAAAGACATTATTGATAATAGTTTCTAACTGGAAACAAAGCAAATATCTATCTTCTGTAGAATAGACAATAAATTGTGATGTGTAAATAAAATAGTTAATTAAATATTTTAAGATAAATATTAATAAGATAAAATGAGCAAACTACTGCTACATGTGAAATTGTGGACGAACGTCACAAACATAATGCTGAACAAAAGAAGCCAGGCACAAAGCAATTCTACTTGTATAACATTCAAAAACAGGGGAACTATCTTTCGTGGTGGAAGTCAGAATAATAGGTCCATTTGCAGACAGCAATGACGAGGAAGTAGCAGAGGGTGACTTCATGCCTCCTGGCAATTTTTATTTCTTGATCCATGGAGTGAATGGACGCATGGGTATATTTACTTTGAAATAGTTAACCAAAGTGTATTCGTATGATTTTTGCACTTCCCTGAATGTATATTTGCTATGGACTGAATTGTGTTCCTTCAAAATTCTTATGTCGGGACCCTAACATAACCCTAACCCTCAATGTGATCATATTTGGAGGTGGGGTTTTAGGGAGATAATTGGGTTTAATTGAGGTCATGAGGCTGGGGGCCTCAAGATGGGATTAGTACCCTCATAAGAAGAGACACCAGAGAGCTTGCTGTCTCTCTTTGCCACGTGAGGACGCAACAAGAAAGTGGGCATCTGCAATCCAGGAAGAGAACCTTCTGTAGAACCAGAACACACTGATACCCTCATCTCAGAATTCCAGCCTCTAAAACTATGAGAAAATAAATGTCTGTTGTTTAAGCCACCCAGTCTATGGTATTTTGTTATGGTAGCCTGAGCTAACTAAGACATATTTTACTTCTATAAAAAGTTTACTTAAAAAGAAAGCAGAAAAACATATTTTGACAAGTTTTAGGAGTGGTAGAAAGGTACAGATATTGGCAAGGAGCAGAGATATCATAAAAGAAGTAATTCTTTGGCTAGCTCTTGAAGAAGGAGTACAAAAAGTATGCAGTGGAGAGTGAGCTTAAGGTACTTTAGAAATCAGTGCTGGAATAGGGCTAGGGATGCCAGCTTAAAAATTAAGATTTTACATGCATGAAAATATAAAATTATTATAGATAATTATGTCTGAGTAGGAGTAGTCCATGAAGAAAGGGATGGAAACACACTGGAGACAAGGACTTCTTATGGAACACTGCTATAATAGTTCAAACACCAGTAGCTTTGGAATGTTGATTATGTTGAGTTTACTCTGTGTAAATAATTATTGATTTATGTTCTGTGCAGATCTTTGGTGTTTGTTTTTAGAAATAACTTTTTACCCTTGCTCTATGTTCTTTTTAATGATGCAGAAGTACTTTATAATGATGTTATCTCCTTGATATAATGGCCATTTCTTTGAGAATTATGAAAAATTTTAAATGCCCACAAGGACATAGTTAATGTCTAAGATCTTAGGACCCTACCTGCAAATACCACTGATAGTAGCAACTGGGTCATTTTTGAAGTAGCCATTTATCTGGAAGATTTAGTCACTATGTTTATTGCCATTGCCCCTCGTGTGTGTAAGCAGACAATAGAGGAAACATTAGAACCATGAGCTATAAAAAGATAGATTTATCCTAGAGCAGATACATTTAGGGGCACCAAGGAGTCCTATAAAAGTTCTATCGAAGTTGCCTGGAGATAGAGCTGTATTGGTAGACTGTTGACTTGATATGGCTAAGTAGAGGTACATTGACTTCTGAAAGTATTTCTGAGGTTTTTAAAGTGGTGATGGTCTTGGGTGGCAAGATGCCAACAGACAAAGTAAGGTGATATAGGATTTATTTAATGACAAGACTATGAAAACTTATAGGTATGAAGAATGCCTGAAAACAGGAGAAAGATAGCAATGTCTTAGTGGGAAGTGTTGCTTTCCTGACTCTTAAGTTGCTTACACAAAAGTACTCAACAACCAATGCATCTACCTTTTCAGAATAAGGACCCATCACATCCTTTAAGGAACCAACTCTGAGTCTTTCTAAGCTCAGGTAGAGAGTTGAAACAAATCTTTCTGATCATGTATAACAAATGTCTCAGCATACTCCTGAGGAAATTCTGTAGGATGACTTGAATCAGAGGTCAGTTTGAGGCACTTAATAGATCTGCCCATCCTAAGTAGAATTTGGCTTCAGACCTGAAGTCCTGTCCCTAATGCAATCATGATTTATGCACAACATGTCAATACACCCTTGACCAGCTAACTAAATCCTTCCCATTATGGTAGATTCTCCTACCTGTCCAGCCAGGAGACTGGCTGTCACAGAGAAGACATTCAGTGAAGATTTGTTAAATAATCAAACAAGTTTGGTAGAAGGATCATGGAATATGTCTTCCTAGGAAGGAAACTGAAGGCTTTGAAGACACAGTTGATGTTTTCATGTCTTCTTCCAGTGTAAAGCCATTTTTCTGGATAGGTAAAAGGAATGTACCATCAAGAAAGAAAAATCTTAAATATTTTTGTGGCCAATGGCTGACATTTTCAGACAAATTGCCACTTGATTGGTGATAGAGTTCTTCTTAGAACATAAGGAAGAGTATATTTTGCAATAGACTCAGTGATCTGATTTTTAAAAGTTAAAATAACTTTTTAGAAAGATAAATAATTCCAATCAATATTTTAAAAACTAGATACTACTCAGTTTAATAAGTATAATTATATACATAATAATGAAATGAAATCATAGAAGCAAGCATGAACAATTTGTATGGCCTAGTAAAAAATATGAAACTGTGTCAAGAAAGTGCCCAGTAATTCTAAGGAAGAAACAACAAAGGAAAGGATCAGGGCACAGAATAATGGATAATTTTACAAATATTTATACATATATAATCACATATATACACATACAAATTGCACATATGCACATATGCATATGTCATAATCAACCATATTTTTATATATAATGCTAAAATAACTAAAGTAATGTTGTTGATATCACCAAAATTGATTGGATTAGACTTATGAGTGAATGGATGACTAAACCTTGTTTACAAGATACATGTAATTTGTAGCACTTGGCATTGAGAAAATATGTTTGTATATGTGTGTGTGAATCCACAGCCCAGCCAAAAGGAAAGTGTGTCTTAAACTTTCCTATTATCAGTAATAGGACTGGTCCATTGGCAGAGTCAGTGATGAAGAATGGCCCTGTTGTTATATACCAGTAATCTAAAATACATTTGATGTGTTTTTACTCTCATAGTTTCTCCTAAGAGTGAGAAAGCAGTGTGATAAATTCTACTGTTTTTGTATAAGAACTTTTACATAAAGTAGAAGTCATGTCAACCTTGAGAAAAAATCATATTTTTATTTTAGAATTTTAAATAGTGATGTGATTGCATAGCCAAATATGATAACCTTATAATTCCAGTTAGTAAATTTCAGAAAGTTCCGAGAAATATAATATACAATTCTATGTTCAGGGGCTCTAAATATGAATACAGTTAAAAAATGATGATGCGTTAAAAAAAGGAATTTTGATTTATAATTTAAAATAGCTATAGTGACAAAGGCAAGAGGCATGGGATGTTACCAGTGTGTTTGTAACGCCACGTGTTATCCACACCCAGAAATCATATAAACATAAGAAGTAGAGGAAGGAGTCTGGAAACAAGGAGGAGTTCAAATAAGTAACAAATTTGTGACAGCAATGCTGAAACTAGTGCCCCAAATCTTAATCTTCACAGAAGAGTGATCAGGAAAAAAGAGCCCTAAGGAGCAAAATTTAGGACAAGAAAAGGAATAAGTCCTCTGCCTTTGGGAAAATGTATTGTTATGATAAAAAGAAGGAAAAAAACCAAAATTACTTAATTCTTTGTTGCTTTATGGTGCTTTTTCAAAGAAAAAGTTCTTCTTTCTACAGAATAAAATGTAGTTCACATATGTTTAAGAACTAAATGAAGAGGGCCACTCAAATAGGAGGAAGGCTAGATATGAAGAATGATAGAATTGAAGGTGCTTAAATTTAAAAAAAGTAAAATTTGAAAATGGCGTTGTAGTTGTTTTCAAAATTTTGAAAATCAGGCATGGGAAAATATAATAATAATAATAATAGTCTACTTATACTATATAATATATACACTATATAATAGACTATACACTATATAATAGACTCCAAAGTATGCAGATTTTTGGCTGTATAAAAGGCAGTGAATATTAACGTTGAAAAGAATTTGCAGCTGAACAAGTAAGACCTCCTTCACCAAAAATCTTTCAGTAGACTACTCAACAGGCAGAAAAAGATCCTTTGGAAGATAGGATGCCTGTTAAGATCCCTTTCATTTCACCTGTTTGAGGATATTGTAAGGTTAGACGATATCACAGTGACAAGTCAGTCTGTGAAACAGAGCTAGAGAAAATGGTTTCATTAATGGAGACTCAGAGGTCAAACACATGAAACTGAATGAGGGTCTAGAAAACCAGTCTTAGCCTCCAGTTTTCAGAATTGAGTAACAGAGATATGGACACACAATGGAAAAACCAACAGTGAGCAGAAGTCCAAGTGGCTTCAAGAACTCTTGCTGACTTGGAACATTCAAGAGTGGAATCCTACCTTCCTTCACAGAGAGGATGGAGCATTAGTATTAATGCTATTTGGGAAAGAAGTATGAAATGGACTGAAATATTTAACTTGGTCTAGGGACTGAAGCAAGCGTTAGAAACTTTACGTTCTTACATTTTCAAAGACAGATTTAATGAAAATTATATACAAGAAATTTTCAATTTACAAGGAATGAAATGAGAGCTGATCAAGTAAATGTTTTGACATACACCTTTTGCAAGCTACTTATGCTATGCTAATGCCTAAAGAAACTGGTTTTTTCATATATACTCCAATAGCTAACCTTTATTGAGCATTTGTGTATACTAAGCGATTTACATGTATCATCTCAGTTTATCTTTTTTATTAACTTTATGAAACAGAAATGATTATTATAATAATTTGACAAATAAGGGAACTGAGACTTAAAGTGGTTAAGTAATTTGTACAACCAGTAACCAGTAATCTGTAGGTGATAGTGGTGTATTACTGATGTTGTTGAATATCAAACTACTCTGAATTGTAGCTCTGGGAAACAAAGAAATAAAACCAACTCAAGATGGCCTGTGTGCCTTTTAGAAGGTTGGCAGTAAATGTGGCACCAAACTCTGGATCCAATCAAATGTTTGGTACTGTCCAACCTTCCATATGGTTGGGGGGTCTGGATCTGTCACAGATGTCGCAGGCAGCTTCCCGCATCACCTGCAAGACATATGTGACAAAAATGGGAAAGCAAGATTACTAAAAGTATGCCCCCAGCTGGGCCTGTAGCTGTGAAGCAAAGATCAGCACAGCAGCAAGTTGGGAACTGGGCAAACATGGGGGATGGTTCACTTTAAGGTCCTGAGTCAGCTGTTCAACCGTGAACTGAAATAAGGGCATTACAAGTAGGCAGGGCTGGCAAAAGAAAAGCTCCCAGAACACACTGAATCACAACTTCTAACAATGTGGCATGGCTGTGCAAACAACATCAGACAGGCCAAACTTAAATGCAAAAAATCAAAGACTGAGTGACTCATTTTGGGCAAATGTGTCTGGCAGCCTAGAAGGAGGAAAGGCAGGGCTGCAAGTACAATATGCTCTACAGACAGAGGAGAGAGTCCCAGCCCAAAGACAGTTTCCATGTGTACAAAGTGTGGAAAATATGAGACATGCACTGGGCTCTTCAGCCACATTCTCACCCTTGGAAAGCAATCAGCCAGCAGAAAAATCTCCAATTTAAATGACAGCAAAATGTATGCTTGGAATTATCTGACCAAATTAGCAACTGAGATATTCTAGGGACTTAATTTGCACATTGAGTTTTAATAGTATTATATTTGTATAGCAGATTATATAACCAAAAATGTTAATGGGAAAATGATTTTATTTGACTGGGAAATTGGCACTCCAGCTAATTGTCTGAAAAGGAGCCAATTTTAAAATTCAGATGCTGTTTGAATGAATTGGTATTGGCTGAATTAGGATTTATTGTGTAAAATACCCAGTTTTTAAAAATAGCCTAAGGAAAGAAAAGAGGGCTCAATGAACTAAGTTTTGTGTACTTCACCATGTTCTGGGATGGATTTCAGGATGTAACAAATAATACCATCAGAGAAGAATATTATGGTGCGGGTAGGGGTGGAAGATGAATAAATGGTCTGAAATGGACATGCGATATGAATGTGTATGTGGTCAGAGTAAATTGAAGAATGGCTTGTCATCCGTTGGCCATTAGCCAGATAGCAAATCTCTACTAATATATTTGGTTACCTTTTTATAAGTGACTTCCAGCTTTATGTGCTTATTTCATATAGATTCGGATTAAGTGCCACACATATTTAGGAATGGCCATGTTTTTGGTATGGTATTTAGAGTACTTGAAACATTAAGAAGATTCAAAGTTTGCAATTAATGCTGGTGATGACTTTTCTTATCATGAAATTTATTAGCTGTAGCTGGCCAAAACTAAATAGGAAATAAGATGGAGTGGTAGTTAATTTTATAGGAGAAAGCTTTGCTAATAATAAACTTTTTATTGTTTTTAGAATATCCCCATTCTTAGCCAATTGTAATGATCTTATTATGCTTGCTTAACCCTACCCCCTTTTCCTGAAGAAGCACAGACTTTGTAAGTAACAGTTGAAATTGCCCTCTTTATTTATGAGTGTACAGCCTCTTCTTATTACATGCCTTCAGGATATGGAATGCACAAGATTTCCCTAGAAAGCCAGGCCTTTTCTTCTCCACCCCGCCCCCTACCAGCCCTACTTCTTAAGACAACATCTTCAAGTTGCCATAGACCAACTGTGAGTGTTAAATGAATATCTTTGACAGGAGCTAAGTCTTTTGGGCATTGAAATAAGGTTTTCCTCCTCTTTTGGCATGTGAAGATTGAGAGTGTTCTTTGACACCAGTAGCAGAGGATGTGAGCAAAGCAACTTTCAGAGCATCAGAAGTGTCAGCAGAAGAAAAAATCAGTACAAGTAGAAAGCACCAAGGTAATTTTCCCACCTATAGTATTCCATGAAGTCAGTCAGCTCATTGCCACTCTTAGCCGATGGAGCCTCCTTCTCTGTTGTTAAATGCCACATAAACTATCTGTCAGCCTCTAGGGCTGTTCAGTTCTCTTATACAGAAACACAAAGGTGGAAACAAAACCAGCAATGTATTGAACTCAAGTAAGATTTTTAAAAAATAACATTTCATACTTCATTCATAAGTATATATTTTGCGGGAATTTTCCACAAATATCATAGCCAGAACTCCTACTACGTTTATTGAATTTCTTCAAGAGATGAAACAATCCATTTCTATATGGAGAAGCATTTTCTCCTATTTTTATGTTGTTTTTATTTTAGATTTGGAACTGAAAAATATGGTTGTATTCCTGTACTTTTGAATGTATTAAACATTTCATTGCTAATGCTAAAATTTCTTAAAGTTTTTATTAATATATATAATATACATAAATGAAAGTATACTTATCATAAGTCTAGAGCTGGTAAATTATTTCCAACTGCACACATCCATGTAGCCAGTACCCAGGTAAAACAACAGAAATTTACTCATACTAAGTTTTTCAATAGTTGCATTTTCCAAATGCTTTCCTTTCAGTGGCTTTTCAAATCTTGAAAAAAAAAAAACCCAAAAAATGCCGTCTCCTTAGAATGGCAACCCCTGTACTCAAACATCTATTTTTCTCAATATATTCCCTAATAGCATCATCAAATAATTTTTATTAATGTTTAATTCATTGCACACAGCCACCTGTATAACTATAGGAAAGGACATAAATTAGCATTGCAGAGTATGAACATTTGCTACATGGCAAAACTGTTCTTTTTGGCAACCATTTTGCATTTTTAAAGCCACAAGCACCCTGCTTAACAGAACTCCAAACACAGAAACAGCAAAATGGGGGGAAGGTGCTAAATGAAGAAGGACTGAGGGGTTAAAATCATAGCTGGATGATTTCACCACTGTTGCCCCATATTCATACTCTTGGCAAATGAATGTGAGGAGAGCCCCATGTGGGATTACAAACTTGCTGGGAATGGCTGAGAAACCTTCTGCCCTGCTGGAGTTTTTAAGTAGTTTCTAAGAACTGATTTCTGCACAAGTGAAATTGATTGGATTGCTTTATTTTTCTTCTGGCAAGAAATGTTTTCATCTCTGCATATCCCTCTCCCTGTTCTCTTTGGTTGGCTTGATGATAAAACCTTCTGCAAGACCCAAACACAAGTTACCTCTTCTGCGAAGGCTTCCTGATTACCCTGCCTTGGCCCCTGCCCCTTCTTGGATTATGTGGCATTGTCTTCCCCAACAACTTGTACAGTACCTCAGAGCCATAGTAAACGCTCTTAGTCTCTGCCACTCACTCATTCACTAGGTTGTGAGCTTCTAGAGGGCACAGACTATGTCTTTCCAATTTTGTACGTTGCTGTCCCAGGTTGCTTTACTTATACCCCTTCTGCTTCTAATCTGAATGTAAACGGAAACTCAGTTCCAGGAGTGAGAGGCCATAGGCAGATTTATGGGTGCAGGTGAGACTACCACAGATCATCATCATCTAGAGTTCTCTACTGTTACCAGAGTCGTTTCTTTAGACTGACCTGCTATTGTTTAGCCAGCAACCCACTACCAAACTCCAGATGAGCAACCACCCACCCACTGTCTTGTTAAGCATCATAATGAATGAAGAGAGACAGAATGTGCCATTAAACTGGCTTCCAAAAAAAACTTGTATTCTAGAAAAATAACTGTCTGGATCTTGAAAGGAAAGAGTAAAATAAAAGTCCATTCTCCTTAATCATTTTTAATTGACAAACACTTCTTTTTCTTCCTTTTTTAAAATAAAAAGTAAGCAACGAGAATAATACAAACTATAACCCTATTAAAATCATCAAAAGAAAAGGTAAAGGAAGGAAGTGGCTGAAATCCATTGCTCTTCCTTGGAGTGTTAGGTGGCCTCCATCTTTTTCTCCCTTCTTGAGGTCAATCAGAGATGCTTTTCCCTTTTCTTTATCTTTTAAAATTTTATTTTCCAGAGGAGGGACAGTCATATGTGATTATAACAGTGTTTCCCTGAAAAGTATATTACAATTTTATTGGTAAATCTTATATGTTTTACTGTTTGGGAATACTGTAAATTTATTTGGCGTTTTGAATATATTCAAATATATAGATATATTTAGACACTGAAAGCATTGACTTGTCAATACTAGAAATATTGTGTAGAAGGAAGACCAAGGTTTAATTCTTACTTCCACTTAAAGTGTATTTGCTCTTGGGCAAGTTATTTAACCCTTCATCTATATAACTGAGATAATAAAATACATCTGCCAGGTTGTTGTTTGAATTAAATGTGTCAGTATATGTAAAGCTCTTATAAAAATGCATGGCACATGGTAAATGTTTCATAAATATTAGCCATTATGTAATAATAACTATCATTATATTATATATAATATGCTAGCACTAATAATAAATAATTAAAAACAAAAGGGATGAGATATCAAAATAAAACATTTGAGTGTTATGAATAAGAATGGATCTGCCTGTGGTTAACAGCTAGGTCTTTCAAGTTCTTGAATAGTATTAAACAAAAAAAGGTTTTCTTTGTTCAAGAATCATAAACAGCAACTGTCAGTGAGAGCAGAATTCCTGTATTGTTCTTTGTTATTCTCCTTTCATATAGCCAGGTATGTTTAATAGCTATTCAGATATTAAGTATATAAATATTGTATTAAACAACTATTATTTAAGTGGACTATATAAAAGAGTATTATTCAATGATATTTTGTGTCCATTGGTAAAATATTTTTGTATAATAATTAATGAAAGTTCTATACATTGGTAAATTTTAGAATTCAACTTTGTAATACAGTGATAATAGTGCTAGCATAATCAAGATCATGTCTCAAAAAAAAGAAGCTTAAGTAATATATTGTTCTCCGATTATTTTGTGACCTTAAAAATAATTTTGACAGCATTGGTGGTTTGGAGTTTTTGGCTACCATGTCTTGCCCATTTCTTTTTGTTTTTTCGTCCTGAAATGCCTTTCTTCAAAGCTTTCAGATATAATAATTTGCTTTCCAAATAGAGATGTGAGGATCTTCTATCAGAATAATCCTGTGTGATCTTATCCAGAGAGTGAGTTTCTGGTTACGAGAAGTAGATGTCTCATTTACACTGCACCATACGAAATGTAGTAACACCAAAATACTTTGATGAAACCTACAGATAAACCTTATTCAAAGGTGAATAACACAGTTAGTAATTATACGTTGGTTTATAATGATATATAATGAATATCTAAGAAGCATCAGTTCCTAGGATAGAAATAATGGCATTAAGCAGAGTTAGTCCTCATTTCGTAGGTTTAAAAACAGACACTGTGATTAAAATTATCTGAGATTAAAAACAAATTTAAATATACTTTCCTAGAATATTTATCTTCATAGATTTTTCTAGAACGTGCACGCAATACCGGTTTTCACCTCGTGTAATTTTCATCTCATGAAAGTTTTACGTTAAGAGCATTTGAAAGCAAACAGTAATTATTATTGACCTTTTTATAATGGTCAGAATCTGGAGGTAATAAACCATGTTTAAATCTTTATAGGAGCTGAAGTAACTAAGGAGAATCATCTTAATTAGGATACTTTCATTGTGTAGTTATGTATGTTGATTTTTAAAGTATTTATTTTGCCAAAAGAAAGGGAGAGAAAAAGAGAGATATGTGCAAGCAGACAGAAGCAACAAAGCAACGTGTTTACATAACTAAAAATCTTTTAAATAAATTTGTTCCCAATAGGAGCCTAAACAGATATCTGTAAAAGGTGAAATCAAATTGAGCCTGTTTAAGGTGGGGAGTGGGTATCACTGAAAGTGGGACTAGATCATTATTGTTGATGACAAGTTACTGTTATTTTGACTGAGAATATCATTATGTAATATATTACTTAAATTGTTGACCTTTTTATTTAACTTACATCAGTTTCAAACTTGGGTGTTGTTATGCTTGCTTTTGGTCATTGCTAAAACTCTTACTGTTTTTCTGGGAACCACATCTTCCGTGCTTTTTCCGCCCTCCCTCTTCTGCCTCCCTTTTCCTTGAAGTGTTTCTTTTGTTTGTCTCCATTACACCAGCATGCAAGAACACAGTGTTTCTGCACAGTGGGAGCTGGCAATCTCTGAAGAGGCTTTCCAGCATTGCTTTTTAGACTGAAATCATTACAATCTTCAATAGCTACTTGGATTAAAAAAAAAAAAGAAACTAGCACATTATTATTCTCAAAACCATCTCAATGTATAAAGAGGCTATTTGCTTGGTCTTCCCACATCTCCCCCTTCTCTCCCTCCTCTGGCAACCCCTGCTCATCCTGCTCCTTGTCTCTCTGGATATGTTTCCTTCACGCTCAAGTTTAGTTTGTATGGACCTGATTCACTAATTCTATTCAAATTGAGTATACAAATGCATTTTTCCCTGTTGGTTCTGAATATTTTTGCACTGCTTATGCAAAAGATGTAGTCAGATATATCTTACATTTACTGATACTTAAATTATTACCTTGGAGAAGGTGAAATATACCAGCACTGACCCAAGATACTGTTTTCAAACCCAAGAGTTATTAACGTGAATTAATGGGAAAGTTGCTTTAGTAATAACCCTGCAAGTAATTTTTAAGTAGGTGGGAATTCTAGTTTATAGTTATTCATGTATCAAACACTACTACACTGTTTTTCTCCAGGTCCCAAGTGCCTGAGTGCCTGCTTTTAACCAGTAGTAACATTTGTTTATGTAGATGCCCACGAGTGACCCTAAGTGCATATTGTAAACTCGGGGCCTGAGGAGCTGTTTGCAGTGCCTTCACCCTGTGAAAGGGATTCACGTATGTGAACACATGATCTTTCCAACAGGGGCTTGTATAGTGTCGTCATAGGATCTATTTGTTCTCTTTGGTGAGCATAACTATAGATAATGGAAGAGAATGGCATGAATAAAAGGGAGACTAATTTATGTACTTTATCAAAGCAGCATAAACCAGTTTATATCCTGCACCCCATCCCAGATGAATGCATATTCAAATAAAATCAAAATAATGTAATGTTTTTCATTGTTAGGTAAATGGAAAAACACACTAAAAAAGAAAATGTAACAAACCTGTAGTGATTTATTATTGATGTTTCTTATTCTGATGTATTTTAAAATAAGTACTCAACTACATGAGTTAGGGTGTATATGTTCTTATTTGAAACTATACTGCTCCCAGTGTTCCCCAGAGGATGATGTCAGTGACGCTCCTCCATCCTTCCACCTCTGGTCATTAGGCCTCAAAGACAGCAACCAGTAGAGAGCTGGTGAGTTTTTTTTGCTCATGCTATTTCTTACCCCTAGTATGCTTTGATCTTTGCACTCAATTAGAAATAATTGGTGAAAATTATGAGCACCGAAGTCAAAGGATTTCCCTTCTTTTGTTAGATTTTAACTTTACCTCTCAGAGTTTTTGTCCAACAGGAACAAATGTAAGTTTACTTAAAATCAGGTTCTTAGAAGACAGCTTACCAACATTTTTTTTTGTTTCAAATTCTGTTTATAACTCAAGGTCTAGATTGAATAACATTTTTTCATGAAGATTTTTTGAGTTATCTTGGACAGACTTCTGCCTTCTTTGAAATTCTATGGCTCCAGTGTTTGTACATTTCTCATGGCACATGTTAAACTGCTTCTTGCATCATAAATATTTGTGTAGCATTTCCTCTTTCCTATTGTTTCTAAATTCCTTAAGGAATAACATGATGTGTCCTTTTTCATTTCAAGCTCCTCCAAACTCCTCACTCAGTACTTTACACACTGGTACTTGTTGAACACATGACTAAAAGATAGAAAATAACTATGGTTTAGGATCTCTTCTGTCTGTCACTTAACTTCCTATGTCTGTACATCCATTAGAAAAAACAGCAATTATGGCATTTGGCATAAAAGACTGATATGGAAATAAATCAGCACTTATTATTGTTTTCAGATCCAGAAAAACACATATGTACATTAATATGGAAATATTACAGGTGAAATTTTCTTATTAAAAATATAGTCATGAAAAATTTAGTCATAGCTTGCCTTTCTCATGCTCTGCCAATAGGACTATAATGTGAAATAGAGTGAATAGTTCAACTTCAGTTTCATATGTGCAAATTATAGCTCTTCAAATGCACCAATTGCTCAAAAGGTTATGAATGATGTCATTTGCACCCATATAGCGAAAGGCTCTTGCCTGACTTTTCAGATCTATTTACAGAGATCCAAAATGTTCTGCCTATTTGTTTATCTAAAATATGTTCCTTCGTGAATGCCAGAAAGGAATTGCTACTGTAATCCCAGGTATCAATTTGCTTCCTGTAGGATATTGCCTTATGATCCCTGCTCAGTCTCCTTTTATTTTTTTATAATCCCAAACCCTAGAGGCATCATTTCAGCCTAAGTCAGTGATTTAGAGGCTCTCATACTTTTATTTATAAATGTGTATGCCATAAAAACTTACATAGCCCAGCATATAATGAAAACTGGTCACAAAATTTTGCTTCAAAAATCACAAACATGTCCTAGTAAATATAGCTTCTGCCCAGCCGTTTATTTTCTTGGTACTACAGTAGCTGCCTGCTTGCATATGTCTGCTCTAGGTTCGGATTCATGTTACATGTAGGAATCTGATTTTTGTGAGTCTTGCAACACATTCAGCATATTGGTTAATAGGCTGCCAACTTTCCCAGTTTTTCTTTCCGGGCAAATCCAGGCCAAAAGGAAGACCTAAAAGGGTTGCCGTTGGGCTAGACATATAATAATATGTGCCATAACCTTGGGTAATGATGGAGGACCTAGTATTAGATTGTGAGGAAGAATGCAATGAACTAACCTTTATTAAGGGTCCAGAACCTCACGAGGTGCTTTACAGGTATTATCTCACTTTCATACCCAAGCAACTCCATGTAGTAGCTAATGAGTCGAATCAAAAATTAAATGCTCGTCTGCCTGACTTCTTTGCGTGGTTGGAAGAGTTATTCCTGAAGTCATTTTTGGCCAGCTGCTTCCAGGAAATGGAGAAAGGATTTGGACTATTTAGGGTTAGAGTCTACTCTGCAGATACCACTTCATTTGCAAATGAACAAATGGAGAATGCCCAAGTAACAAAAGCAGGACTTAATGGAGGGAGGGGAAGAAGAAGGGAAGAAAGAAAGAAGGGAGGAAAAGGAGGAAGGAAGGAAGAAAGAAGCAAAGAAAAGAGGGAAGGAAAAGGATGAAAGGGAAATGGGGGAAGGGGAAGGAAAGATAAAGAAGTCTAACAAACTCTTTAAAATGTACTTTTTTGGTTGAGATAGGTTAAATAAGACCTACTGTTTTTGATTTAAATACATTAGTCTCAATTGAAGCACTCACGCTGACATAATAAAAGTGTTTTAAGGTAATGAATCATTATTTTAAAGGTCACCAATTAAACTCTTTCCCCTGAATAATTTTCCACCTGCCATTCTGCAGGTGGACAGCCCCACATGTACAGCTTTATCCACTTGGACTGTAGTCTCCGATGGTGCCAAGAACTTAGGTGGGAACAAACATACTTTCAAGACCCTCGATCTGTGGCTAAACCTTGTCACTCAGAGATACTTAGATATGTTTGGCATTAGAAGTAGTTTTCTTTTTCTCAGTTTTCATGTGATTCTAGGATACGTCCCAGAGAAATTGGCAGCAGATGAATGTAAACTGTTTTCTATCCTATGTTGGGGACTTAATTTTGCATTTCATACACATACATGCTTTCAGGGTAATATTTGTCTTATACTGTTTATTGCAGTTCAGGTGCTTATTCTCCTATGCCGATAAGCAGGACTCAGAGGTGAGCCTGGCAGGGTTTTGTGCCCAGAAGCCTAGAGGAGCCTAGGCCAAGCTGGAACATAGCTGTTGGCCTCAGCGAGGGGAACCCAGCTGATAGAAATGAAAAGAGTTCTACAAGGGGAACCTCAACCAAAAAGCCAGCTTAGGGATGAAGTTAGGGGCTGATCTGAGTTTTGTGGAGTCCAAAGCTTATACAAATATATTGGGGGGGGGTCCTCTTGGAGAAAAAAATTAAAATTGTTACTTTTTTTTTTTTTTTTTTGGCCACACTGCATGGCACGTGGGATCTTAGTTCCCTGAACAGGGATTGAACCCGTGCTCCCTGCATTGGAAGTGCGGCGTCTTAACCACTGGACCACCAGGGAAGTCCCCAAAATTCTTACCTTCCAATGTAAATGAAAAGAAAGACTTTATGGGCAAATTGCTAGTTTCCTATGCAGGGTCATGGAAGGGGCCTGTGCAAATGAGGGACCGTGAAGCTTAAGCTTCCTATAAAATTGCCTCTGAAGCAGAGACAATCTCAAGAGATTAGACATAGGATGGACCTACCTACAAACCAAAGGACTTGCGATCAGGAGCCAGAAGTAGAAGATTCAAAACAGAGCCTGGGGGGAGGCAGATAGTGGAAAGATAAAATGTCCAATTAGAGAAGGCAATAGCGATCACAATTTATAGTTCGCTCATGGTCTTCTGGGAATGGGGGTGATGGTAGGTGTTTAAGATGTCTTTCTGGGCTGGACAACAGGCATGATATGCCCCAGTGTCTTAGGATTAACCAACACAAGAAAATCATGGTTTGAATATATGTTTCATGACTGATCTTTATCACTCAAAGTATGTCTGAAGTCTGAGGTTTGGACAAAAGCAAAAAATAAAAGTCTTGTTACTGCCCCACAGGAGCTTGAAATATGTAGCAACATTGAGGGAAAAAAATTTGCTGGTAGTTTTCTAACAGCTTGTACCTTACCCAGTATTAACCCGCTGGGCATATTGGAGCTGTAAGGAATCTGGATGCAATAGTAAGCTGTGGTTGAAAAAATTGCATTGATCAATAGCTTGCATTACTGTAAAAATCCTTCTGGGCTTAAAATTTTATTTTCTTCTTTTATGATAGAAACCCTGAAGAGCAAGAATGAGGGCTAATCAAAGAAATAGTAGAAAACAGCATATGTGTCCCAATACGTGATGGTCTCTATCAAGGACATTATGGGTTCTACACTGAAAGCTATATAGTAGTGGATTTTTTTTTTTTTGGTCTTAAGTCTCCACAGTGCTGTTTCAGGGTGCTTTTTAAAAGATTTTTCTAGTAACCAAGTAAGTTCAATGACATAGCTTAAAATAGAAAAATAATGTTTTGTATAGTTTGTATGTGTGTATTAGTATATGTGGGTACCCATATGTATAGTTATATTATTTGTTTTCTTTTAATGTTCCACTAAAAATACTTGGAAATTAATCATCTGATTTTTCTCTTGGAATATAACTATTTCATTATGTATTCTTTATGTCAGTGGCTGGTGTTGCATATGTATCTACTAAAGTTATTTTTTCCTAAAATGTAGATATCACTGGATAAGCATAAAATATAAGGAAGCTAAATAGAGCCATACTATATGTTTTTTTTTTTTTAAGAATAGTTAGGTACGTGAAATACATAAACATAAGATTTATGCTATAATTTTACAATACTGTTTTTTTGAACAATACAACTTATTTGCTTCTTTTTTATTGTCTCCTCTTCAGGAGAAAATAGTTGGTAGGAGTTGACTGGGGTCTTAAAGAATGAGAGGATTAAGGAAG
The DNA here is from genome assembly GCF_028564815.1 of Eubalaena glacialis. Taxonomy (NCBI): domain Eukaryota; kingdom Metazoa; phylum Chordata; class Mammalia; order Artiodactyla; family Balaenidae; genus Eubalaena; species Eubalaena glacialis. The sequence goes on along the minus strand of NC_083727.1, from coordinate 61,111,604 downwards.
TGAAATCAGGTTATAGGGCATGAGGCTTAACTCATGAAGGGGAGGAGAAGGGATGTACAGGATGTGAGCCCAGAATCAAGTGTGAACAAGAAACCCACAGCTTCAGTCATCCATAGCATGAACAGATCCCACTGGGAGAGAGGGCTCCCCAGAAAATCTCTTCCTCCTGACACTGAATGGGAGCTCTTGCCTCTGTTTTTTCTTTCTTAGTCAACCTACAGCAGTGACTGCACTCAGAACAATCACTCTAAAATGCAAACCTAAAACCTAATTATTTCATATCCCCTTAAATCCTTTCACTGGCTCCTTTTGATCTGTGGTACATTTTGAGTTTTTTTGAAATAGCCTGACCAGTTTTGAAATGGAGACCATACAGTCTCCAGTACCAGGTCCCACTAGCATACCTCATGCTTTACCCCCAATCATACTTAAATGGTTGTAATTCCTTGCCTACCCTTCATACCTGTCCTGGTGCTGTTCTCTGTTCCTGGGTGCTTTTTTCACCTATCTTTTTCTGGCCAAATAAAACTCATCTTGTAAGATTCAGCTAGAACATCATCTACTCTGGGAAACCTTTCCCGAAAACTTTTAGTCGGAGCACCATACCTAAAACACTATATTCCCACATCACTTGAAATGGCTTAAAAATTAGATTAGATTGTATATTTATTTTTCTGTCTTCCCATGAGACTATCAAACACTTGAGGCAAGAGAATATACTAAGATTCCATGTATGATTCTGACCGGTTCTATTGTTTGTGTACTAATAGTCTTAACTGAGAATAAGAGTGGCAAATAAATCATGGAGTAAGTTGAACTTCCTGCAAAGGCTTACATACAAACATTTAGGAATATTATCAATATCATAATTGAAATGATCAATTTTCTATAATATGCTTTAATTTATGTTCATAAAGATGCTTGTATTTGTTTGAGGACTTTCTGGACCAAGCAACCACTCTTACATATGAGATGAGAGACTGAAGGTGAAGCCACCTAGCAGAGCACATATCACATATTCAGTTTTCCTAATAAATGTTAGTTGCATGGGAGGATGGATGCATGGATTAAAAAAAATCTTTAAGTAATATTTCAAACATATCTAAATAGGACTGGATGCATAATTTTGACCATAACTTACTTGATAATATATCCCACCAATCCTCAGGAATGAGAAAAATACCTGTTTCAGTATGAAAATTTGATGACATCTTATTGGAGAAAGACCTATTTAACACAAAAAAGCTAATAAAACTTCTCATGTTTTGGGAAGTGATTCGAAGTATAAGAAATAGAGCCTGGTTTGATGAAAAGAGGGTAAAACAGAGTGTATCACAGTACATAACAGTTGTACCAAGCCATCAGTTCAGTTCTCTGGGAACTTCTTTATTGCTGAGTTTTTATCAGATAAGTTTGAATCTGATTTACATCTGACTCTGCACCTAAATCTAAGTAATTAGAAAGCAGTTTTATCACTTTAGAGGTTTATAGTAAAGCACAGCAAAATAGCTAACTTCTCAAAAAGAATAGGAGGCCGGCAAGAACCAAACAACCTATTTCCCCATAACATGATCTGGAAGCGAGGATGCGCTCTACAAAATGTCCATTTGGAATGAGTCAGAGGACACATGGCTATAGACTGAATGAAAGTTTCATTTTATTGGATAATTGCATTTTAATTAATTTTTATTATCTCATCTGAGAGTTAAAACAAAAGCCTGCTAGTGTTTGGAACCAGAATTTAAGAACAAGTAAGTGAATATTTAAAACTCTGGTTTAAATCTGTCAGAATACGAGCCACAAGAAGAAGCTGAGGATTGGGGGAGACAGTGCACTGTTTTAGTTGGATTATGGTGCAAACTGAGGTCTGTTCAGTGAGAGTCAGCACACTTCTATTAAATGTGGACTAACTTACTGGCCCCCAACATGCCTATGGTATCTGCATTCAAGAATTCCAGTGGAAATGTTACCAGAAAATTAAGTGTTCATTGAGTTCACTACTTTTTCTGTTTCTTCAATGAAAGTTCCCAGTTGTTTTTGTCACCTTTGAATTTATGGAAGATTTAAAGATAGAAATCTCATGATGTTTCCTATATATAGTACGGCCTTTACATTAACTGAATGGGGCTTTAAAATTCCATTGAATTCCCTTTTTGATTGAGTGCTTACTAGAATATTCTTTTGGTTTTCAGCTTTTTTTTTTTTTTTTAATTAATTTATTTATTTTTGGCTGTGTTGGGTCTTCATTTCTGTGCGAGGGCTTTCTCTAGTTGCGGCAAGTGGGGGCCACTCTCCATCGCGGTGCGCGGGCCTCTCACTATGGCGGCCTCTCTTGTTGCGGAGCACAGGCTCCAGATGCGCAGGCTCAGTAGTTGTGGCTCACGGGCCTAGTTGCTCCGCGGCATGTGGGATCTTCCCAGACCAGGGCTCGAACCCGTGTCCCCTGCATTGGCAGGCAGATTCTCAACCACTGCGCCACCAGGGAAGCCCTGGTTTTCAGCTTTTATAAAAACTATTCATATCTTTCTTTTCTTAGAAATTACAGTAATTAAGAACATTCTATTCCAGTCATTATTCTAAGGATATAACTGTTGTACCCTACCATAGATACAACTATAAAAATGGGTTGAATTTTCCCAGAGGTTTACTTTGAATACATCTATACCATTGTATTGGTTTGTTTGATTTCTTACTTTTTCTTAGACCATGAGTGTGCCTTAAAATTCCATTTCATTTGCTTGGTTGAATTTTGATTGATTACTCAATTAACTGATTTACTGGTAGGGTGGTTAAGAAAGGAGACTTTGGGATTAGATCAGCCTGGTTTTGAATTCAGGCTCAGCAATTTACTAGCTGAGTAGCCTCTAAACCCTCAGTAAGCCTCACTTTTTTCATCCATAACATGGAGATACTAATAGTACCTATTTTGTTTGGCTTTTGTGATGATTAAATCAGAAAATATGACTAAAACCTTTTGAACTGTGTCTGACACATACTAAGGTAAATGTCAAAAATTACAGGTTTCATGTGCCTAGATAAGTGGATTTATAGATTTCATTACTCATTTAAATTAAACAAAGCTTGTAAAAGGAATATGTGACTTAAAAAGATTTTTGCAAAGAAAACACAAATCAAATACAGTATGAATAAAGAAAGCAGGAACAGTGTGTGAAAAAAGGTATAGGCAGAGTTGACATTTTATTCTTTTTCACCCATAGTACGATATGAGATCAGTGATGACCTATCAGGTCTGACAAGAGGTTTGCCAAAGTAATTAGACATTGTTAAGAACTCTATCTGATATGTGATTTACATTCACTATCACAAGATTGAACATCACAGTAAGTTTATTCTGGGCCTTGAGATCTTCGGTAATGATAGTATGATGCCATCTCAATTAACACATTTAAAAAGTAACCATCCAGGTTATGAAGACAAAACTCTACAACTTGCTCAGCTATTTTATAGTACTGTCATACTCAATATTGTGTTTGGTATTTTTGCCATAAACATCTTTGCCATAGACATCTTTGAGGCAGCATTTTTGCTGCATAACTAATTGGCCATAAGGCAATTTTGCTGTAAAAGATAAAATAACAAAAAATAAAAGAAAAACTATAAAAGGAAACATGAAAAATGAATAACAAAATTAAAATGTGCAAAATACAAAATATTTGGGTACATTTAAAATATGTGTAGATTCATAGCAATACTGCACGAATAACTGGTTTCATTTTGTGAATTATACCTAAGCATTTGTATTCATTCATAGTATTATACAATTTTTTTTTCTTCTCGTTGACCTGTCTCCCCATTCAACACAATACTTTTTCTTTTTTCACTAAAATTTCTTCCTTCATTAAGAGAGGTATCAGCTTCCAAATACTAGGATGCGTATTTGTATCTGAGCTTTGTATTGCGTTGTGAAAGTCTACACTGTTGTTCGTTCTTGGCACATTGTCACATATCTGTTGATAGACATTTCAAAATTCTATGGGAAATGGGGGTTCAACTCTGTGCCTTTGAGTCTCTCAGCATCTTTCTCTTCCAATGTAGTGTGTTTCAAAATAAGAAACCAACTCTTGTGGCAAATTTTCATTACCTGTCAGCTCCATAAAACCATCAATAATGTCCCTAACTGGAAGAAACACTAATGCATTTCAACCAGTTGAAACCAAATTGTCAAACCAAACTGTCAACCACTTATTTTATCTGTCATGGCAAAATTGACTTATGGCCAATTAGTTATGTGGCAAAAATGTTTATGGCAAAAATGCTTGTGGCAAAGATGCCTAGAGCAAATACACTTACGGCAAAAAGTACCTAGAACCACCTATATAGTACTTTATTTTTTCTGAACTTATTTTTTTAATATTTATTTTATTTATTTATTTATTTTTGGCTGCATTGGGTCTTAGTTGTGGCACATGGGATCTTCACTGCAGCATGTGGGATCTTTCGTTGCGGTGCGCAGGCTCAGTAGTTGAGGCGTGCAGGCTTAGTTGCCTTGTGGCTTGTGGGATCTTAGTTCCCCGACCAAGGATCAAACCTGCGTCCCCTCGTTGGAAGGCGGATTCTTAACCAGGGAAGTCTCATCTGAACTTAATAATGAGTATTTAGAAGCTCCTTTTGTTTTGTTTTATATTGTTTTTGATATCTACCTGCCAAGTATACTACCCTTTCTTTTGCCATCCCCACTGCAAGTCCCAGAAAGCTGAGTACTCTCTTTCCCAGCCTCCCTCGCAGCAAGAAGGGGCCATGTGTTCTTGTTACAGCCAATGAGGTGTGAGAAAAAGTCTTTTGGGGCATCTGGTGATGCTCTCTTTCTGACATAAGCATGGCTGGTACTGTTCCTTCCCTCTGCCTCTTATCTTTGAATATAGTCTTATTATTTAGGATAGTGGCAGCAGTTAAAGCTAAGAGTCAAAAAGCACAGAGAGGAAAAAATAATGGTCTGATGATATCAGTGCAGAAAGATGGAACAGTTTGGTCCCTGCTGACATTGCTGAGCAGCTGCACTAACCAGGGACCAACATCTTCCTCCAGACATCTCCTCCTTCTGACTTACCTGACTGTTACTCAAGCCAGTGTGTGTCAGGTGTTCCTTTTAATTTGTATGGATTTTGTAATGTGAGTTCAATCATTTTAACCATTCCTTTTATTATTTATGCCACACTCTGTTTCCCAAAATATTTGAAATGACTTATAATTATAAAACAGAAAAAATAAGAATAAAATAGATAAAATCAGTTACTTAAAACTTAGTATCAACAAAGGTAAGCTCTAATAGTTTCTCAGGGGAAGCATAGTTACTTTTGATCACTGATTTCTAAATAACATTTCTTATGTGGATCTTGATATGTGATAATGTCTTCTGCAACCTTGCTACATGAACTACAATTAGGAATTTTACAGGGCTGCTTATTGTATGCATTCTTCTAAGGAGTGAGTCAGGGGCATCAAAAACCAACTTAATGATATGAACTATATTTGGGGCCAATAGAAGCCATATATGACGTTCTCCAGAGAGACATTTTAATCAGAAGCAGATTTTAACTTGTAGGGGAGGGAATACCTTTCAGCTTTTTCCCTGAGCATCATAATTTCCTCAGTTTGGATTTTGATGGGCATGTAAGATATGGGAGATAAACATTCCACTCTCTGATGTAGGCCAAGGGAGGAAATATTCTGTATTTCTGGTTCAGGGCAGATCAATATGTCTCATAAACAGTGAAACTGGTCATGTGTTTAGTACCCTATGAGCAATACTTGAGGTATATAAGAAGACTCATCACTGGATAGAAAACCATCACACTTTGCCTGAAGGTGGCCTCATGGGCACATATTTTCATATGAGACAGTATTGGGCTCCTTGTAACACAGAAACTAGTGATAAATTAATCTTTAAAATTATTCCCCATATAAAATAGTCAAGATGATTTTGGCTGAAAATTTTTCAAAGTAGGTATTATCATTTACTCATCATAGCTATAGTACAAAAAACAAAAACAAAAACAAAAATTACACACACACATGCATAAAAAGTCCTTATGTCATATTCTCATGCTTTGTCTGGTTTTGAGCAACATGGCTTCTATCTGAATCCACTAAAATGAATTCTCTGCAGAATATTAGAAAATTTAGATGTTCTCTATCAGATATAATAATTTTAGCATTAAAATATTTAATATGAAGCCATATTTTCTGACCGTGGTTTATTGGGTAACCTTCAGTTTGTGACAAATTTTAAAATCAATGTATAAAAATCTTATTTTCATATTTTCTTAGAAGAAATGAGTTGAAGTATTTTCTTTATAAGGTACAGAATAAAGAGCACCTTCAGATGCTTTTTAGAATATGTACCTAAACTGAGAGGAATAAAGTTATATTTATTCTTAGTTACTACCTTAAGGCTAAGAATGGGAAGATAAGGTAAGCCAGACTTTTTATAGACCATAGACCGTGCCTGTTTATTCTTGTCTGGAGGTATCTCTCTTTATATCAGAATTTAAAATTAATAGAAATCTAAAAAATTAATAGGGTAAATATTTAGAGGACAAACTGAGAAAGATTTAAAAATATGTTTACTGAATTAAGTTCCCCGTCCCCACCTCCAACCTCGGGCCTTTCCTATTTCTTAGAGACGTTAGGAAGGATACCCTGGCACTTTAACTGGTAAATGGACTAGTTTATGTTTTATTGTAAACATGCCCCCAAATTATTTCATTTCTCCTTCTACATTTTACTGAAACAACTACGTTAAAATATTAGCTATGCTTTTCATTCTCCTTCACTTACAGCAGGTTTTCTTCAAATAGCAGAATCCTCCTTTTCTTTCACAGTTCCGGTTTGTTTCCCAGGGCATCACCATTAGTGTCTGTGTTTATCTTCTTTATCAAAACTTAGACTATGAAGTCATTTTCGATAATTTCCTTTTAGCTTAGCCTCACAAAATCTATTATTCTGAAGCTAGGATAGCGTGCCACATTCCACCCCTGCCTGTGCTGCATAAGCACTTTGAATGATGACAGATCAGAGAAGATGGGCCTGAATGCATAATTATCATGACACGTAGTTAATGTTAGTTGATAAAAGTAGGCACACACAATTAAGAGAGCATGCTTGATAGAACTAGGCAGTTTATTAAGGAGCTGAGTAGAACAACTGTGAGGAGTTACAAGGATTCATAAACTTCCTTTTGGCTCCTTGAATGTCACTGTCTTCGATTGCCTTCGCAGTCCCTGTATAAGGTTTGTCGCATGCATAATAATTCCCCTTTCCCCCGCCCCATCCTAGAACAGTTTTGCCTTTTCAACTAGTTACTGTTACCAACATTTAATAAGAAGGCTTTGCTGAGCTTTCTAATCGAAAACTTGCTTTTATCTTTCTTCATGAAAGAATTGAAATGGCTTCTTTCAGGTTGCTGTAGCCTCTGGGGAGATAAGGACCCTGCGGTTAACAGGATGAGAGATTTTTGTTTAGAAATTTTTATTTAGACAATGAAAAATGACCTCTGTAAACTCAAAGCTATCTTATTTTGGGGCTTTAGGCTTCTGGCAGATAAATCAATTGGGCCCTTGGGATAGCAAAGGAAAAACCTTTGCAGTAACTATGTCAGGGCAACGCAATAGATTTGTTTTGAGTATGCAGTTGTGTTGAATGTAGAATGCACTTAAAAATAAATATCATTTTATTTTCTATTAAATATTCAGGATCTGGATTCTACTCTTTTCAGCTTTTGCAAAGAAATATTCCTTTTTGTGATGCAAACTGGAGAAAGCAGACCTTTTTTGTGTATAAAATATGTGGCTATTGTTGGTATTTTGATTTTGACTTTTTAATTATTTACCTGTGCATTCTCTAATGGGAGACTGTTTTAAAATTTAGATTCTCAAAGTTATATTCTCATATTAAAAATCAGTATTATAAACTGCTTTTTTGTGGGTAAACAATTTCATTGTTACTTAAATAATACAATAGTAGTTTGTCTAAAATAGGCTTTTTCAGATTGTCGCAACATTTTTCACACCTGTTCATAGGCTCAGGGAGTTTTGCAGATCCTCACAGCATGAATTTGCACTGCATGTTCACTCTCTAAAGAAAGAGTGTTGCACTTGGCTGTGTGCTTTTTTACCTATGTCATGTAGAGTGCAGATTCAGGGTGACAAGTTATGCAGAATAATCTGTAAATTTGACAGGGAAGCAAACCAGGAGGCAGATGCTCTACCAACATGCATACAGTTACTGTTATGAGTGTTCATCAACCTAGTAAAGAAGCAATTTTGAAGGGGTTAATTTTTTTTTTTTATTGTACACAAAACCTTCGTGCACATTTTGCAATGCCATTAAGATTATGATGCAAACCAGTAAAATGCATGGGACCAGAAATTAAAGTATACTGGAAAATAGAGGTGGAAAGTGATTTAGCAAATATCACAGTGGGAAGGACGGAAGTGAGATTAGGAAGATGACCAGGGAATATAAGAAAAAGTCATGCTCCCTCTTCTTTCTTTAACTTTAATTCTGTCTGACCATCTTGGAGGGGGTGGGTGGCAAACCGATGTGATCAACCTCTTCTGTCCTCACATTTTTAAAAACTTGTCTTTTCATTTTGATTCTCCTTGCGTTCAAAGTTGATCAGTGTTAGGCTATGGTCAGAATTAATGGATAAATCATATCTTATTTATTTTGACAGGTGCCTCTATTTAGGACTTTGAATAATATAAATATATTAAACAGATATTGCTTAAATATCCATGATTTGGCCAGTGACTCTTGACAATGATCAAAGGTAGGATTTAATTTTAGGGCTTTTGGGACAGATAAATGATATTTGATTTCTGGTTTTCCTTTCCAAAAAGAAGAAGATGGGCATGACACCAATCTTAAAGTATTGTTCTTCTCAATACTCTGTAATAACCTATATGGGAAAAGAATCTAAAAAGAGTGGATCTGTGTATATGTATAACTGATTCACTTTGCTGTACAGCAGAAACTAACACAATGTTTTAAATCAACTATACTCCGATAAAAATTAAATAGAAAAAGAGTAGATGAGATGATACATACTGAGCACTTGCCTGTGCAGACACTATTTACATATATTCACTTATCTAATCTTTACGAGAGTCCTATGGGATATACATTACTATAATAATCCCAACGATATGGGAAACAGAGGCACAGAGAGGTTAATTTAACTGCTGGTAAGTGGCTGAACTGCTAATCCAGTCAAGATGCCTGTGCCCTTAACCCCTGCACTGTGGTCCTCTATGGCAGGTGTACACTGTACATTCAGTAAGTGTAGGGATCCTGCTGCTTCCCTTCACTGAATTCCCTTCATCTATTGACCAAAATATCTGTGATTACCTCCTGTGATTTTGATATTAAAGTGTTCAGATTATTAAAGAAACCTATATGTTTAAATTTAAATATCTAATTAAGTTATTAGACCAAAGCATGTATCTTTATACCCTTTTCTTTAAAATAATACACTGCATCTGAGAATTCAGTTCAATAAATTATCAGCATTTACCATGTCCCTAATGTCACACAGTCTACAGTTGATTAAGACTAAGTTAGATATCTCAGGGTCTTTATTCATAAGCATCGTAAAAAGCATGGAAAGAATAAGTTTACTTAAAACCAATGAAAAATAATTTAAGGTATTATTCTCAATTGATAAATAAAATCAGTTTGGCTATATGATACAGATAATAAATCCCATGAGCCATCAGACTTAAAGATAGTATATTTAGTTATAATCATTAATAAATACTTCATGGAAAAATCTTTTAAGTTTACTAGACACTATCTGAAAATTTGGTTCTCCATACATACTAGAAATGACATAAATGATCAATTATATTTGTAAGCTATTCATGGGATCCATGCTTATAAATCATCACTCATCCCAATATCTGACTTCTTGTTTTTCAACTTTCTGAAAAATAGTTGTAAATCTAGAGATGGGCTGCCCAAAGCTACAAAACAGTTGCAATAATCCCAAAGCCCATTTACTAAATGTCCATATGTGCTACTGTAAGGTGGTCCCCAGGCCCTTACTCAGGACTGGTTTTTATGTTTAGTTATGTTTCCAAGGTGATTGCAGATTCAAAATATCAAATGAGAAAGAAAAAAGAGGACTCTTTTAGGGGCAAATAGATGACACTACAAAGTCCTGTACACTTTAAGTAGTGCTTAGCTCGCTGTCTCCTGCAATAGTTGATATCCTTAAACATGTGTTGAGTAAAGTGGCAGTAGGGAAAGAGAAATCAAATTGCAAAAGTACAGAAGTAGAATTGCATGAGAGTCTATGATTGTTTATTATAGGAGCCAGTACAACATTTTAAAGCTCTTTGAGACATTACTTTACAGTATTTCATGCTTATAATAATGAGATTTCCTTGTCAATTAAGGTTAACTCATGTTCTAAATCCTGTGTTTAAAGTATCAGAGTAATGTATCAAATTATTTGAAAATATCTTAAAGATCTTTAAATTTTAAAAAATTGCACAAGAATTGTATAAGCCAACAAAAGGAGATAGAAAATAATTAAAAGAGAGAGGTAAAAGTGAACATCAAAATAAATAGTAACTGGTGACATAGTAATCACTACAGTAAGATAAATGGGAGCTGCAGTCAAGGTCCCAACCAGAAATAGATGGCACATCTGTCTGGATAAATTGAAAATTGTTATTTGCAAGGGATCATTTACAAATGTGTGGATAGGGTGAAGGGGAAACCCAAAAGATGGAGTTGGTAAAAAAAAATAGAGCTGTTATCACTTCAGTCCCAAAGGGAGGAGAGGGGGCAGTTACCAAAATCCAGAAAGAGATATTACCTTGAAAGTAATAGTTGAGGAACATAGCCAACTGAGAAGACCTGGCAAGGGAGAATACAGGGCAGTAAATATCCTGACCTCACTCTCCTCCATCCTTTCAATGTGTCGCTGGTGCTCCCCATTGGCAGAATCCAACTGTAAGCTGGAAGGCAAGGAAAATTGTTGATGGAGTCCATGTGGGTCAGCCTCTCATGGCAGAGAGCAGAGTGGAGAATGACTCTGGAGATATCAATGGAAAATACCTGGCATTATGAGCGAAAGTGAAGTAACGTCTCAAAGACCAAAGCACTGAGCATTAGGTAGGATGCCATTAAAATTGTTGGTGAAACTTAAGGAGCAGTGGAAAAATTGAATATTTTGAAATATGATTAAAACTTTGGGAAATAAATAGTGTGAAAAACACCCAAAGGAAATGTGGAGTTCTCTAAGCAAAGATGAAGATACAGTTGTGTGTGTGTGTGTGTGTGTGTGTGTGTGTGTTTGCGCGCGCGTGCGCCTGTGTGGAGAGAGCGAGAGAGAGGGAAAAGACTACAGGCTAGGGGATATTGATTTGGAAACAAAGTTCCTATTAAAGTTTTAGTTCTTTGAGAGCAGACACCCTGTTTTATTCTACTTTGTAATCCATGTTTGAACCCAAAGCCTGGATTAGGGTGAAACCAGTGAAATGCAAAATGTAAACAAGCACCAAATACTCAATAATCAAGATAAATATTTGAATACTATGTTTAAAGAATGCAAAAAAAAAAAAAACACACTATGAATGAAATATCACATTTTAAAAGAAATACAGATTTCTGTTTCTTTTCACTACCCTGCATTATTGTATGACCAGTGGTTTCCAATCCTCTGCAGTTCTCCAGCCTGGCAAGTGCCACAACCCACACTAGTTAGGTTTATAAGGTTTGAATATGGCATAGAAACAGATTGAGCAATGCAGGGCTTTTTATATATAATAATGGTTTTGATTGCAGAGTTATGTTGACTTTTTCCACTAAGTCAAAATACAGGATGATATTTGATAAGTGTGTACAAGGGTGCACATATTTCTTTTTGTCTGAAGCTCCAATGTGACTCAGCACGGGACTGCTGAACACTGTTCCTAATACATAGCTGATAATTGATGTTTATTGAATGAAAGAATGATTAAATGAATTAATGTGATCATTTCCTTCTCCAAATATGTATTACTAAGATTCGTTGTCTCTTCCAGTTCATATTTTTTTTCTTATTGCTGCATAACTTATGGCCTTTCTCTATCTGACATTCTTCCTGTAAGTTGCAAGGGCAGTTTTAGGGGCATGAATAGGGACATATGGATACTCAAAGAGGGCTGTTGTAAAAATCTCATGAATAATCCACTAGGTAAAAATGTTATAATAGTTTACTAACATTGCTGGAATTTTGTTTTGTTTTTCCATTTCCTTCACTACTTCTATACCTAGAATCTTTTTTTTTAATTGAAGTATAGTTGATGTACAATATTACATAAGTTGAAAGTGTATAATGTAGTGATTCACAATTTTTAAAGGTTTTACTTCATTTATAGTTATTATAAAATATTGGCTATATTCCCTGTGTTGTTCAATGTATCTTTGTAGCTTATTTTATACATAATAGTTTGTACTTCTTAATCCCCTACGCCTATATTGCCCCTCCCCACCTTTCCTTTCCCCGCTCGTAATTACTGGTTTGTTCTGTGAGTCTGTTTCTTTTTTGTTATATTCACTAGTTTGTTGTATTTTTGTAGGTTCTACATCTAAGTGATATCATACAGTATTTGTCTTTCTCTGTCTCACTTATTTCACTTAGCATAATACCCTCCAAGTCCAACCATGTTGTTGCAAATTTCACTCTTTTTTATGGCTGAGTAGTATTCCATTGTATATATATACCACATCTTCTTTATCCAGTCCTCTGTTGATGGACAGTTAGGTTATTTCCATACCTTAGCAATTGTAAATAATGCTGCTATGAACATTGGGGTGCATGTATCTTTTCAAATTAGTGTTTTTGATTTTTTTGGATATATACCCAGGAGTGGAGTTGCTGGGTCATATGGTAGTCCTATTTTTAGTTTTTTGAGAAACTTCCATACTGTTTTACACAGTGCCTGCATCAATTTACATTCTCACCAACAGTGTATGAGGCTTTCCTTTTCTCCACATCCTGGCCAACATTTGTTATTTGTGTTCTTTTTGATGATAGCCATTCTGACAGTTGTGAGATGATATCTCATTGTGGTTTTGATTTGCATTTCCCTGATGATTACAGATGTTGAGCATCTTTTCATGTACCTGTTGGTCAGCTGTATGTCTTCTTTGGAAAAATGTCTATTCAGGTCTTCTGCCCATTTTTTAATCGGGTATTTTTTTTTTTTTTTTAATGTTGAGTTGTATGAGCTATTTACATATTTTGGATATTAACCCCTTATCAGTCATATAATTTGCAAATATTTTCTCCCATTCTGTAGGTTGTCTTTTCGTTTTGTTTATGGTTTCCTTTGCTGGGCAAAAGCTTTTAAGTTTAATTAGGTCCCATTTGTTTATTTTTGCTTTTCTTCCTTTGCCTTAGGACAGAACCAAAAAAATATTGCTATGATTTATGTCAAAGAGTATTTATTCTATACCTAGAATCTTCCTCAGTTTCTTATCAATCCTATTTAAAGCACACTTTTCACACTGAATTTTATTAAACATTCTATATAATCAGATTGCAGTATCAGAAAACTTTAGATTTGCAACATTCTAAATCGTCATCTATTCTTAATTTTCCCTCCAATTATTTTCAAGTTTGTTTTTAATTTATTTTATATTCTCTCTTGTTTGGAATTATATATATCTTAAAACTGTGTACATTTAAAAATTCTCTGCAGTACCTAGCAGATCAGGGCACAATAAATGTTAATTAATTAGAACTATCACAATAGTAATGATGTAGCAATTTAACTTTCTCACTGCTTTGATCACATACCCTTCCTTAAGACCCCACTGGAATAATACTGATTTTTACAACAAACAAAATTTCTTATCCTTGAAATCCTTTCTTTTTGGTCTCTAATGTCTCCCATTATTGTTTTGTTAGACATAGCTGACGTGAAGAGAGACTCTGAGGCATTATTTATCTTTTCCATAACTAATATCTGAAAAATACAAAGGTGAAATTTGACATAGGAAACTTTTATTTAAGTTCCAGATCATATAAATGCATGTTGTCAAGATTCATTTTTCAGTTTTGGGCATGATTATGTGGGATGCTGATTATGTGAGTAAATAAGAAGCAGTGTCCTTCAAGTCTTATATATTATTTATGATATTATTTTTTAAAATATTTTTTCATGAGAATACTGTACTTGATCTTCAAATTGTCCATTTGTCGGGACCAGTTCACTTACTGGTCCATATCCACATAACTCATGTTTTACTGTCATAGACTGATGTGACACAGTGTAATAGAATATGATGCATTGCCTGAATTTAAAGGAACATGGATTATTTCTGGATCTGCCGTGCAGCATGAGATCTGTATCACATTTGAAACAAAGCTAACCAAGCAGACAGAGCAGAAAGATATCTATAGCATTCATTAATCAGGGTAGAGTATATATATATTTTTTCAGCATCTTACTCTATTTGCTTGGTATATTTTAAGCCTGAAACAGAACAAAAATAGCCTTAGTGACCATGCACATTGCTTCTTACATGATTGTTCTTAGAGAATTATCCCCTAAAAAAGCCAAAACAATTCAGTTTGGTTGAAAATTGTTAAATAAGTTATATTAAATATATTTCTTTATTCCATCTTTTCTCACTGGGGGATCATTAAATATTCTGCAATGTATGCATTTTGATCTATATATAAATATATGACTATTAGCCCTGAACTATGCTACTATCTGCCATTTAAAGCCAATTAAATTCAAAATATTTTAAAGCATGTAGTTTGTAAGAACTGCAAATATCAAATTATTTCAGATGTGAACTAAGGAGCATAAACAGCATGATAGAATCAACTAAAAGATGCATCTTCACTCTTATAGAAGACCTTAGTTTTGGGTGAGATTTTAGAAACTCTTTGAGGCAGAATTGCCACACATGCTTTAAAGAAGGCAATTTACATCTGTCTCTACTCTGTGGGGTATATTAAGCATTCTCAAGCTCTTTTCACATAAGTTTATTCTGTCTTTCCTGGGATTTTAGCATCTAAAATCCTTGAAGTAGAGCCACTGCCTTTTTCCTCCATTCAAATTACTTATTCACCCAGGTCAGAGAGGTAAGAACTTCTAAGGATCAGACTGGCATATGTGTTTCCCCCATCTGGCCCCATTATGGAATCAAGAGGTAAAATGCCTCTAGCCTTTCTGGAATTAGACATCTATAACACAAATGCCATCCTTATCCAGAATTTCATTAATACTTTTCTCTGCTTCTTGATTTTCCCTCTTTCTTTTTTATCATCCAGATGCCCTCCCTCTTGACTTCCCTCACAGCCATACCTCCATGCCTCTGAGATAATTATTCAGGCCTTCTGGTTATCATTTGAACAAAAACACAAAATTAAATGAAATTCTTATACAGAGCTTCTGACCACAGTAGAATAACTGCTATATTCATAGTATATATACAATAAATAGTTGATGACTAATTGATCAATACATGTATGTGTATACTGCATTGGAAAAATATTGTAAATGGATATAACATAATGAGATTCATGATCTCTGAAAATAGTAATTAATGATGTTTTAGATTATCAGATTGCGTACCAAGTTCTGCCATGAAATTTTAGTGCCCAGACTTGCATTTGTAATTTGCATTTCTTTTCTTTTTTCATGTGAAGTTATGATTTGCTATATGAACAAATTCTGCATTGATTCAAATGAAAGAACGTTGGGGGAAATTGAATCCACATACGCTCATGGAGTGCAAACCTCTGGATCAGAGAAGTCTGCTCTGTGTTAATATAAACATATTCAGTTAAATAACAGATGACGTTGCGTAGATTCATCTTTATGTGTGAAGTTCTAAAGATAGTAAGTAAAGTAATAAATACACAATGAAAAATTTATTTCTCATTCTAATGTCTAGCAATAACTAGATTGGGTATCTATTTAAAGTAGAGGTTAATAACAACAATATGAACATTTTATTCAAGGGAAAAATACAACTCTAAAGAGCCATCAAACAATACCTTGTTAAAATTGGCAGGATCATGATTAAATAGGAGATTTGGTTCTGTTGAACTAGCCAAACACTGAAGTCACTAATAAATCTCACTGTGTACAACATATTATATTAACAGGAATTCTCTGAATTAAAATGTTAAACTCAAAATACAAAGTCATATTACATATAGAACTGGCCCTGTGCCTACTTCTTTCTACAATTAACTCAACATTAGACCTTGACCAAGGGATATACAAGAACATATACTGTTGCAGTTCAGGGAAAACAGAGGTTTAGTGGGCTCTGATGCCATTGCTGGCTTCAAGAAGAAAGTGGAACGTGGCTTGATCCTCGCTATAAATCAGAAGTTTGCGTCCTTTCAAAATTCATATGTTGAAACCTAATGCCTAACGTAATAGTATTAGGAGGTAGGGCCTTTGAAAGGGGCTTAGGTCTTGATGACGGAGCCCTCATGAATGGGATCAGTGCCCTTATAAAAGAGATCCTGGAGAGCTAGCTTTCGCCTTCTTCTATGTGAAGGCACAGAGAAGACACCATCTTTTAACCAGGAAGTGGGCTCTAACCAGACACCCAATCTGCCAGCACCTTGATCTTGGACTTTCTAGCCTGTTTGTTTAATTACCTAACATTTCTTCACTTCTCTTTTCTCCTTCCTTTCTATCATTTCACTTTTATTTTCTCTATGAAAACATTGAAGTGTTTATAATTACAAGTCCTCTATTTTATCTTCTTCCTTCAGTTCACTCATGTGAATTTTCCAAATAAATATTTATGTTGTCTTTGGAAATGTTTGGTGTTTTAGAAATGGAATAAAAAAGGACAATTGATAGAGAGCATGTGTTTCTTTTATTAGTAGACTAATGCTAGACCTAATATTTATCATTGCTTATGTGACTCTTTTATATATTTAAAATACAAAACAGAAACAGACTCACAGACTTAGAGAATGAATTTATGGTTACCAGGGGGGAAGGATGAGGAGGAGGGATAGATTGGGAGTTTGGGATTGACATGTACACACTGCTATATTTAAAATAGATAACCAAAAGGACCTACTGTATAGCAAAGGGAACTCTGCTCAGTACTCTGTAATAACCTAAATGGGAAAAGAATTTGAAAAAGAATAAATACATATATATGTTTAACTGAATCACTTTGCTGTACACCTGAAACTAACACAACATTGTTAATCAACTATACTCCAATATAAAATGAAAATTAAAAAAATAAATAAAATGCCAAAGTATAAAAAATGCCTTATATGTATAAGGCATATACATAATTTTAAGTTAAATAGATTTCATTTAACATTTTAACTTAATTTAATAAATGAAAATACTGATTTACACACTTCATGAGATACTAGTTCTATTCTAATGTTCATAGAATTCTATAAAAATGCTGATAGAAGAAATTGCATCTTACTTTAATGTTCTCCCAGTGAAGTCATCCTATGCTACCGAATATACTTGAGAACAACAACTTGCTAAAAATTTTAAAGATAGCCTCCTTCTAGCAACAAGAATTTCTTCAGAAGTTGAACCTTTTCCAAACATATTAATATTTTCAAAAAGATGATAACCCTGTCAGGGATTAGACTGTCTCCAGGGTTAAAACCATAATCTGGTAAGTAATTTCAACAGAGGACTTCTCTTCTCCTGGAATAGAAAACCTTCTCATCAGGGAATCCCACAGATATTCATTTCTTCAAAGACAGGACCTTTAAAACATGTTAGAATCTTCAAAGTGGGAAATATGCCACCCCTAAGCAAAATGAAGTCTTTTAAAGTAGAAGCCCAACAGCATTATGAAGACTCTGAAGGAAAACTCCCAAAGCTCTGTAAAATACTGCTTCCAGTACCCAACTCTCAGATTATCATTTTAAGATGTTATGCAGATGGTATGAAATCTACTTTAAAAAAATAGACTATTTCTTAGTGCAGTTTTAGGTTCATAGTAAAACTGAGCACAAAGTACAGAGAGATTCCGTACACTCCTCGCCCTCCACACATGCATGGCCTCCCCTACTATCAACATCACTCACCAGAATACTGCTTTTGTTACAGTTGATGCACCTACATTGACACATCATTATTACCCAAAGTCCATAGCTTACATTAGGGTTCACTCTTGGTGTTGTGCATTCTATGGGTTTGGACACATGTGAAATGTATCAACAATTGTAGTATTATAGAGCAGCTTCACTGCTCTAAAAGTCCTCTGTGCTCTGCCTCTTCATCCTTCTCTTCCCCCTAACCAGTGTAACCACTGATCTTTTTACTGTCTCCATAGTTTTGCCATTTCCAGAATATCCTTTAGTTGGAATCATGCAGCACATATTCTTTCCAAATGGGCTTTTTTTCAGTTAGTAATAAGAATTTAAGCTTCCTCCATATCTTTTCATGGCTTGATAGCTCATTTCTTTTTAGCGCTGAATAGTATTCTATTATCTGGATGTACCACAGTACCAATCTATTCTTCTACTAAAGGGCAACTTAGTAGATTCCAAGTTTTGACTATTATGAATTATGCTTCCAAGTTTTGGCAATTACAAATAATGCTGCTATAAACATCTGCATGCAGGACAAGTTTTCATCTCTTTTGGGTAAATACCAGGGAGCATAATTGCTGGACAATATGGTAAGATTACATTTAGTTTTGTAAGACATTGCCAAACTAACTTCCAAGGCGGCTCTATCATTTTGTATTCCCACTAGTAATGAATGAGAGTTCCTATTGTTCTACATCTTTGCCAGCATTTGGTGCTGTCAGTGTTCTGGCATTTGATAATTCTAATAGGTGTGTAGTAGTATCTCTTTGTTGTTTAAATTTGCATTTCCATGATGACATAGTATGTGGAGCATATTTTAATATTCTTATTTGCATCTGTATATCTTCTTTGGTGTGGTGTCTGTTCAAGCCTTTGTCCCACTTTTTAACTGGGTTGTTTGTTTTCTTATTGTTGAATTTAAAGAGATTTTTGTATATTTTTAAAAACAGTCCTTTATCAGAAATGTCGTTTGCAAATGTTTTCTCCTAATCTGTGGCTTTTTTTTTTTTAATTCTCATGACAGTGTTTTTGCAGAGCAGAAATTTTTAATGTTAATGAAGTCCAGCTCGTCAATTCTTTCTTCCATGGATCATGACTTTGGTGTTGTAAGTAAAAAGTCATTACCATACCTAAGGTCATCTAGGTTTTCTTTTGTGCTATTTTCTAGGAGTTTTATACTTTTGCAGTTTACACTTAGGTCCATGATACATTTTGAGTTAATTTTTTTTTTACTCTTTATTTTATAAATTTTTTTTATTTTTTAATTTTTAACATCTTTATTAGAGTATAATTGCTTTACAATGGTGTGTCTGTTTCTGCTCTATAACAAAGTGAATCAGTTATACATATACATATGTCCCCACATCTCCTCCCTCTTGCATCTCCCTCCCACCCTCCCTATCCTACCCCTCTCGGTGGTCACAAAGCACAAGCTGATCTCCCTGTGCTATGCGGCTGCTTCCCACTAGCTATCTATTTTACGTTTGGTAGTGTATATATGTCCACGCCACTCTCTCACTTCGTCCCAGCTTACCCTTCCGCCTCCCCGTATCCTCAAGTCCATTCTCTAGTAGGTCTGCATCTTTCTTCCCGTCTTGCCCCTAGGTTCTTCTGACCATTTTCTTTCTTTTTTTTTTTTTGATTCCATATATATGTGTTAGCATATAGTATTTGTTTTTCTCTTTCTGACTTACTTCACTCTGTATGAGTAAATTTTTTTGAATAATGTTAAGTTCTGTGTCCAGATTTTTTTTTTTTTTGCATATAGATGTCTAATTATTCCAGCCTCATTTAACGAAAAAATTATCTTTACACCATTGAATTATCTTTGTTTCTTTGGCAAAGTTTAGTTGACTGTGTTTATGTGGATCTATTTCTGGGCTTTCTATTCTGTTCCACTGATCTATTTGTCTATCCTTTTGCCAACACCACACTTTCTTGATTAATGTAGCTTTATTGTAAATCTTGAACTCTGGACCGTCAGTCCTCCACCTTCAATATTGTGTTGGCTTTTCTGGGTCTTTTGCTTTTCCATATACAATTTAAGATCAGTTTGTTGATATTCACAAAATAACTTGCTGGGATGAGACTGCACTGAATCTATAGACCAAGTTGGGAATAATTGACATATTTACATGCAATTTAATTTTAAAATGTTCCCATTTGACTTGAACCATTTTAACTGATAAGTAAAATATGGTAAGATCTAGTTATCAAGAAAATAAGATTGGTCTCAAAAGCTTAGTATCTATATTCCTTTAACTCTAATACAAGGATCTGGTAAAATAATAAATGAATGGTGAACAGACCCTGTGGATTTGAATTGTGTAAGGGCAGTTTTCCCTCACTGCATGTTATTTGTGATCTAGAGGAGGAGCCTACAAATCAGAACAATTTATTTGATAACAAATAAATCACCTGAACTGCTATGCTTTTCTCTTTAGGAAAAAAGGTTTATCTACTTCCCTTACCTGATAGAGCTGTTGTGAGACTGAGTTAATATTAGGGAAACTGTGAAAAGTAATGAGTGCTAAGCTGCAATCACCATGGTCATCAACACTGCCAATTATGTAATTGCCACTGTTTTCCACTCCAGAAGTTTATATGTAACTGAAGAATATATTTTTTGTCTAAATTTGAAATTTGATTGGGTTATGAGAGTCTTGGATATAAACTGGTATTATGATTACAAATAAATTTAATGTCTAAGAAAAGCTACTGAAATGCTTAGATGTTAGGGCAGAGTACAGAAAATGTTTAAAGTAATTTTTGCTTTTTATCATTTACTGTTTTATTATTTATTATATGTTTACTTTTTATTATTATACTTAATAATAAAGTCTAAGTATGTTTATAATAGAAAATATAATTTGAATTCTATTTCTAGTATTCTATTTCTAAAAAGATATGAAAAGCTGATTCAGAATATATTAAATTTAAGATTATGGGGATCAGGAGCAGGAAGTGGGTTAGGTTAATCCTCTTTTCTCTCCTTCAATTACTTGTTTTCCCAAGGTGGTGACTCCATTCTATATTTGAACGAGGACTAAAATATGTGTGTGTGTGTCTGTCTGTCTGTAAAACTTGAATATATGATAGACTAGAACTCAGTATAATACATGATAATTATTTATATTACCAATTAAAAGGTACATATGGTTAGAAGATACCATACAAAAAATAGAATGGATTTGATTTTCTGAATTGAGATTGTGATTACAAAGGTTTTGGGTTAACTGATATCACGTTTTACTTTCTGTATCTTATTCATAATCAACCAAAGCCATTTCACAAATCTTTGTAGTTCCATATTTCAAGATAGCCTTCCACCTAATAACAAATTCAGTTAAACATTCTCAGCTCTTTAGCTCTGTAATTTTGTGCAACTTGATTTTTTGAACTCTCAGCACTTCTGGTTAGAATACTGAGAATTGTGTTTTTCCCAGGAACAGGCCATCTTAGTATTGTTGCCTTGTCAGCCATTGAGTGGGAGCAGCCTGTGGGAAGCGCAGCTTCACTGCAAACCCTGCGCCTGAGATGGGCGCCAAGGCCAAAGGTCAATTATCCTTAGTCACAGTTGTGAGAGATCTCAAAAGCATGTTTTTATGGCCACAATAGCGGATGAGAACTATTTTATTGTTAGAGGAACTACTAGGGCCAAAAAAATGAAAGTATCAAATGAAATCCAAAGTATTTAAGCACATGATTTTTGGGGAGTTTCGGGTGGTTTCAAGCTTGTTATCTCTTTTCAATCTCACCACAACCCTAAGGAACAAATCTTAGTATCCTT
Organism: Eubalaena glacialis; assembly: GCF_028564815.1. Taxonomy (NCBI): domain Eukaryota; kingdom Metazoa; phylum Chordata; class Mammalia; order Artiodactyla; family Balaenidae; genus Eubalaena; species Eubalaena glacialis. The sequence continues at coordinate 61,089,738 of NC_083727.1, read as the reverse complement.
ATATTAAATATATAAAAATTGAAGTTTAGATGACTGACATCATCTTAATTTTAAGGAGGTGCTTAAATAGTACATGATGCTATATCTAACTCAGTTGCTAAGTGGAGGCCTTGGTTTGGTTGTAGAAAATATGTTTTGTGTTGAAGAAAATGATATAAGAATCAGAAATCATAAGGTAATCCTCCTTTATTCAGTTTTTAAAAGGTTGTAGCAAACATTCTGATTCTTAGGAACTTAGAGAAAACAACAGTTGCAACATTTAGAATAATTAACCACAGACATTTCTGTCTATTCTGCAGGCTCCCCCGTGTTGGCTTAATTGCAATATCAAAAGTCACATGCTTTTGAACTTTAATTTTCTCATTCCAAATAAGAGGAATCTGGCATCTTTTTGTGATCCTAGTCAGGTCACAAAATTTACACCAACAAACTTCTTCTGCTATTGAGTCTTTCTGGCTTAATGGAAAATTTGAGGGAAGCACGTGTGAGATGCTATGAGTCCCATAGAAATAAAACAAACTGTCTCAATAATCCCGGTTTTCTGTTTCAAATTAAATTGCTCACCATTAAAATAAGATCTTGGGTTATATCTGTCTCTATTTACTATTAAAAATTAAAACCTGGAAAAAACTTTAAATATTTTAAAACAATTCATTTAAAATAACAATACTAAACCCATTACATGCTAACATAAACAACATTTTTATGAAAAATAACTCCCAAACAAAAAGAACTAAGGGAGAAGAATGACATTATTTTATACTTTTGCAAATCTCTTTAATGTCTAGGTTAATAGACAGTAGTCAGTTCTTATATCTGTATCTTCATCTGCTGCAATTCATTCTTATGATTGAAGTATGTGAAGAAAATATGGCCTCATGCAGATATCTAGTTGTCATCACATAAAATTGTACGTATTCTTTGCTACTACACCAAAACTCAGCAAGTGGTTCTTTTGAAGATTAGTGTGTGAAATCTGAAATCGTATCAATATACTTTTGATACTTTGTTACATTAAAATCCACTAGTTTATTATGCACTCTGAATGGGTCTTTTACTGGTGCATAATTTTACCCATGCATGTATGTAACACATACATTGGTCATTCAGAAAATATTAGTTCACGGAATTATGCATATCTTCTAAATATCAAAACATCACATTTGTCAATATCACCACCAATTTCCTCAGAAAAATCTTAGGTATTGTGAGGCTCAAATTTTATCACTGGCAGCAAATTCTGCTGGTTTCTTCTGACAGATTTACTTCAATCATTTTTGATAAAATACCTGCCAAATATTCATGTCTGAATAACCATAGTTTGTTATTAATTCTTTCAAGTAAAATGATATTTCATGAAAGACTGGCTAGTTCAGCTTGTGATTCAATTGCACAAGTGCTTTTCCTCCAGATCACCATCATACTTCAGTATACAGCAGAAGTGTATTTTGTATACTTCCCATTTCATCACGTGGAATATTAAAATGATGTGTACTCAAGTTTCAAGATTTAGTGAAATTACACATTTTTACTGTTTCACCGAGGACATTCTTAAGGGAAATTATTTAATTAATTCAGTTATTAACTGTGGATCTGTGGTGGTGAGAAATACTATGACTACTAGTGGTTTGGTGCAAACTGCCAGCTGTTTTATCCACCATTGCTTTTGTACCATCAGTGTAATTGTGAACACAGTAAAAAAATCAAGTAAGTCTTAGTAGTACTATGACAACTGTTTTGATCTTGTATATCCACTAGATCTTGGATTCTCAAGGGGTTTGCCGACCATACTTTGTAAACCTCTGTTCAAGATTACAGTTAAGAACTCTTGAGACTGTCTTAGAATATTTGATCCATGAGGACAGGAATCCTTGTTTTGTTCATTTCTTTTTCCCAAGCACGTAGAACAGTCTCTAACACAGGATGTAAGTACAAACGTACTTACTCATTGCATTAAAGAAAGAAACATTGAGTGCATGAATTCCAGTCCCTCTCCTCTCCCTTAACCCCTCACCACCAACTAGGCTATGTGCTGGATGGCTTTGTGATTTAGTTTTCTCATCTGTAAAATGGAGATAACATCAGTACTCAATTTATAGGTTTGTTTTAAAGATGAAATGTCACAATGCATTAAAATGCCTCACAGAGTGACCAACAGGTAGTGGTGTTGTTTAGTTATTTAAAAATATGTTAAGTATCCACAGCTCTCTCAGTTATAGTTAGGTTCTGTTGCCTATAATAGGGTTTCAATCAAAAGAGTAGTGTATCATACATTAATTAACACCTAGGATAGCAGTTCAAGGCTTAGATGGTAGCTCCAGAATGTCTTCAGGCACGCAGGCTTCTATTTTCCTGTACTAATATTCTCCTACATGATTTTCATCTTAAGGTCACACCCTGATCCAATATAGTTGCTGAAGCTCCACTTTTCACTTCTGCATTAAAGGCCAGAAGAGGGAAGAAAGGTAGAAAGATTTTTTATAAAGTCTGCCCCCAGCTGAGTCGGCTCCCTTTAATGAGATTTCTCAGAAGTCTCATACCCCAATTCTACATTTTGTTGGCTGCAACATGGTCACATACAAAGGAGGCAGAGAAGTTAGCCTTTTACTCTATGTATCAATATGCCTAGCTAAAAATTAGGGTTTCTCTACTAAGGAGAAAGAGGAAAACTGATGGCTTCCACCTATTGCTGGAACAATGCAGTAGGTCCTATGGAACATATAACATGAGTATATTCCATCATGCAGAAGTCTGATTGATACAGATTCCTTTTGCTCCTCTGTGGAGATAACAACTCTTTGACCCAGCACCGAACTCAGCACCTCACCATAGGCCTTTATCTTCAGTGAAGGGCAGAGATTGTGCATTAGACTGTATCTAGTGCCTCTACATTCTCCCCAGGATCAAGCAATGGGAATTTATATGTACAGTGAGTCGAGTGTGATTCAGCCACACTGATGACTAACCATTTTAGGCTGAACTGAGAGCACTACAGCTTCTCTAAGTTTCCTGAATCTTATCCGAATTATATTTCATTTAATAACACTCAGTGATATATCTGGTGGCAGGGGAAATGAAACTACATGCTTTTATGGGATCATTCATCAAGAACTAATTGAAGCTTTCATACAGTTTAGTGCTGATAAAACAGTGTAACAATAAACAATAACAAAATTCACTGGAGAAGGATTTGTTTTGCTGTGAGGAAAATGGTTCTGTTTCGTCCTGGGATTCCTGGTTAAAAGAGTCTCCAGTTTACAAAGGATAAGCACAGGCTCCTCTGCATAATGACGGGGTGGAAGCTGTGTCAAATGTATTAGTGTTGCTCCAGTGGAGCCATTCTCAGCCTAAGTATCTGCTATTGTGTGGGACTCTGGCAGGAGGCTGCAGGACCAATAGGATTCTTAGAAGTTTCTTTCTGCTATTTATTGTTATTGTGCTTGCAGCAGCTCCATCGTAGTTTTTATTGGAAAATATGTGAATAACCTTAAGGGGTACTTTAACAAAATTTAGATTAAAAAAAAATAAAATCCCAGTTTAAGAAGTTTCTGTTTGAATACTTCTGTTTATGGAGTTGGTTTCCTTTTTGTCAGTGGAATTCCTGTTCTTCCATATGTGGTGTTTGCACATTTGGCTGAACTGAAAAGGAGGAAATAGAGAATAGACACCTAACTCATTTTCTTGGAAGTGATTTAAAGGAAATATTAGCAAAATGAAATGTATGAGAAATGTGCTGCAAACCGCTGTAGACCTGAACACTCATTTGCTGTATTTATATGACTTAGATAGCAGTAAGCATGATACTATAGGTGCTGAATTTACCTGGTAACTGGTATGTCTTATACGTAATAACCACAGATTTTGTTGGTAAAACATATTACCTACACTCAACTTGACTCTAGGCAATTAGACTGGACTCTCTACTATCACCATTTAAAAATTGCTCAGATACCATTAAATGGATACAGATTTTAGAAAAATGATCATCATATAAGACTCATAAGATGATATAAATGACCCTCTTTCATAGACACAGTTAGTGTTGATTAATGTGTCTTGAAAACCTATCTACAAAACAAGAAACCCTAGTAATGTAGATATAGTCAGATACTGTAATTTTAATATGCAAATTTTTCTTCAATTTTGTTTTGCATTATAAAAAGTAATTTCTCTTAAGGAGTTTTTAAACAATGATTTTCTGAAAGTCTTAATACATCTTAAACAAAGTACTACAAGCCTAAATTAGTCCCTAAAAGGAGAGGAATTTAGAGAGACCACAATCACTCTTTCCCTCTGCTAAGAAGCCAAATTAATGCTTCGTGTACTTAGTTGCCAGTCACTTCAGTTAATTTGTAGCACTGTTAATGAATGAAGGATAAATTCATATCATGACAAGTAAGTATAAATATAATAGATAAAATAATAATTGTAGATTTCATAACTTTCATTTTGTAAAGCATATTTGACTTTCCATGTAGCTATGCCAAACAGAATTCTATGGCAAAGACATCTAAAGATGGTAATGACAGATTAGCATAAATTAAGTTGGCACCATTCTGTAATGCTTCCACTGTGGTTCTCAAACACACTAGGCAGCTTCTATGCCAGGACCTTTCCTCTGTATGACAGACACCCTCTTTCTCGATATTTCCACTGAGCTTGCTCACTCATGTCTTTTGGGCTCTGATCAAGTGCCACCTTCTCAGTGAGGTCTTCCTGACTACCTTATTTTGTATTGCAGTTCTCACCCCCAAATCATATATCCTAATTGCTACCTGCTTTATTTTTCTTCATAAACACTTATTATTATGTGACACCCCAGTATTATCTATTTATTTGTTTGCTAACTATACTTTCTAGAGTTTAAACTCTGCGAGGGCAGGTGGTCTGTATGTTTTATCTGTTGCTGTATCCCAGAGCCTGAAATATAATAGGCATTCAAGTGATATATGCTGAGTAAATGGATTAGGGTTCTAGATCTCCCATATCTCACACACTAGCACTTTGAACTTAGGCAAGTCACTTAACCTACTGATTTCTGTTTCCTGAGAAATAGTGATGCCTCTTACATTTTGCTGATTGAACAGAACACTATAGATGAAAGATTTTGCTAAGGGCAAATGATGTTTTGCTGTTGAAACATCAAATGGCTTTCAGGAAACTCTGTAGAAGTAATAGATTTTGGCTTGCTTGGATTATCTGGCTTACAGGAGATCTAGACTTGGTTTAGGAAGTTGGTTTTGGTACACTAATTAAAGCTATGAACCCTTTGCCTATTGTTAACCTGCTAGAGCTAGAGCAATCAGTTAATCGTGTGATCAAAAGCAGGCGGTGAGTGATAGAAACAGATTTTAGAGGTGACATTTAGATGTGAGACAGAATTTGAGAGATGGTAATTTAGGTAGGGTAAAGGTGGTAGGATGCTAAAGCTAATTGGCCTACATGAAAATTAAACGGGTGAGTGTGGCCTCACTTATAGCATGTTATTAAGAAAAGTGGGGCATTATCTTAGAAAGGGTAGTATGATGGTTAATTATATGTGTCAGCTTGGTTAGGCTATGGTATCCAGGTATTTGGCCAACCATTAGTCTAGATGTTGTTCTGAGGGCACTTTGTACATGTGATTAACTTCTACAATCAGTTGATTATTTATTTATTTATTGTTTAAGTCTGAGTTTAATTTTAAACAAATTTATACGACATTTTTTTTCTGTAAATCATCCTATATATATATTTTAAATCAGTTGATTTTAAGTAAAGGAAATTACCCTTGATAATGTGGGTGGTGGGCCTGGGCCTCATCCAACTAGTTGAAGGCCTTAAGTGTAGAAAACTGAGGTTTCCTGCAGCAGGAATTCTGCCTCAGGACTGTTATATAAAAATCACACCTCAATTTCTAGCCTGCCTGTTTGCCCTATGGATTTGCTAACTCCCACATTGCCGTGAGCTAATTCCATGTAATCTCTCTCTCTCTCCCTTTCTCTCTCTCTCTCTTTATCCTATTGGCTCTGTTTTTCTGGAGAACCCTAACTGATACAAGTAGTAATCTGTGGTTTACAATTCCCGATTTGGGGATTACTTTGAGGATTAAGTAAAACAGTGTATGCTAATTTCATGATAAAATGTTATCACACAGTAGGTGCTCAAAGAGTGGTCATTCTCATTATGGTGATAGTGGAGATGATCAGGTGATATGTTTACCAATGGAGTCTGGTCCTCAATTAGCCTATGATAGCATCCACCGAGTACCTGAAGTTAGCTGACTGATTTGACAAGTCAAATTCAAATAAAGGAAAGGAGTTCAGTCTCTTAGAATAGGTGGTCAAAATATGAAGGAAATTTGAAAGCAAATTCGTTTATGTAACTACAGGGAGAATAGTGGTTGCAAAAGGTATAAATTCTTGAGTCAACAGCCTGGGGTTCATATTCCATCTTTCCTTCTCACCTACCATATGATATTATTTGTGAAATGGGTATAATAATGCTTTCCCCACAGGCTTATTGTGGAATTTTAGTAAAACAAATTATATAAAACATTCAGGACTGTATCTGTCATAGTTTCCTCTTCATACAACAAATTAGCATCAAATTTCCCAGTTTTTGAAATTTAGACTTCAGTCTTTGTATGCCAAATGAGGGGTCAGTTTCATAATTGGAGACAGACACTTTTTTCTTTTCCCCTCCAGGTAAATGAAACTTTACTGAGACAAAAGAATATTGATAAAGCACAAGCAAGTTTTCATGCAGCTTTGTGTTGACTAAGACTTCATAGAAAAGAAAAGGATGGCTCCCTTGCCATACAGGGTGTTGCAGAGTTAAAGCCTCTCACCCTTATAGGCAGGTTCATAGAGAAGAAGTGGAGTACACCCCAAAATCAAGGATCCTCAGGGAGTCCTTCAAGGGCAGCTTTAATTTGCTTATCCCAGCAGATTCAAGAGTAGCAACAAGGGCCCGGGTGTGCTCTGTCATTGCAAAGTCAACTAGGGGACATTGATAACAAAACTAAGTTCTTTACAGAGTTACAGAGTAAAAGAAACCAGAGTCATTGTCAGCTTTATAAAATATGTATTTTATTATATGTCCATTTGTGTATTTTAGCATCAGTAGTGCTTATTAATGAAGCTTTATTCAGTCTCAGGAATATCATTTAATTTGAAATAAAGAAACAGAGAGTAGTTCTAATACCATAAATGTATCTTCTGCAAACACTACAAGAAAAAGGCACTTTTTATAAAAAGGAAGGAACAGATTAATCTGATTATAATATTATTTCTTGAGAAACTAAGGCATAATAAAGAATACTTTAGAAAACCAAATTTGGTATAATGTTATAACAGAGATATATTTCATCTAAATAATTAAGAAACTGAATCAATGAATTTGCACCATGTAACTAAAAAGTGGCAATAATAATAATAATAATAAAATCTTTAAAAGCAGAGTGCATGCTACCAGGTGTGCTGAGTGTGCCTAGGGGGAAGGCTCTGGCCAGCACTTCTCCAGCAGGACATGCCTGGGACTGAGTCAGGAAGGCAGGTAAGTCTGGGATACCTTCAGGCAGGTAGAAGCAGAAATATAGGTAGGCAGTGTTCTGCTAGAGCATCTGGGGTCAGAGACCAGGGGCTGAAGCAGTCTGGATTGGGGGTGAGCTGAAAGCATGGTCATTAAGACAAGGTGGATTGAAAAAAGAGGTGGGAGGTGAGGCAGCAGCCATGTTGTGTTCACCGGTACCAAAAAGAAGGGTTCGCTGGTACCAAAAAGAAGGGAGGATTAAAGCAGACATGAGGCCAAAGTTCACCGTTTTTTAAAATTTTCAAATTGTTAATAGCTTTATTTGATTTAATCATACATATTACAAACTTTTTTATGTCTTCCCATTTACATCACGTACCTTTTTTTTATTGTATCACACTGATACATAATCTATTTTTAAGAATTTCATCTTATTTAAATAAATATAAATCCATATTGTCACTTTCAAAAATTTGCATAATAATTTATTTGATGACGCTACCAACACGTATTTTATCCATTTCTTTAGATGGGCATTTAGGCTTTTTATAGTTTTTTTCTAATTTAAATGCTATTGTAATAACCAATCTTTAAAACTACTGGGTTGTTTTTTTTTTTCATGGTTATTTCAAGTGTAAATAAAATACATTTTTCATCCTGAAAGTAATAGAATCACATGAAGAAAGTTTGGAAAACAGAAAAATTAAATAAAGCATTTATACTTCTACCATTACAATGTATCATCATTTTGGCTTACTGTTTTAGGATCTTTTTGTTGTCCTAATTTTTATCACCTTTAATTATCTGATAGGCAACCATACCTACAGAGCTGAGGTCCCTCAAACCTCAGCTCTGAAGTTATGCCAACATGCCTCAAGACAGAGTATAGGGTAAAGGGAAGGGAGGTTGTGATAATCAGCAGCTTCTTCAGGCCAAGAGAGATGATGCTACCTCTTCCAAGTATGAAACAGATCTCATGGAGGCTGACTTTCTGCATCCGCCAGTTAGCCTGGCTGCATCTGTCATTCCAGGGCCAGCCTGAGCTTCTGGTCCTAGAATGTTATTGGGTTGAATGCTATGAAAACTAGTATTTATTAATAAGACAAACTATACTTGTAGCATTGTATACATTATCCTATTTAATCTTTACAACACTTTGAGGTAGATATAACAAGTCTCTTTTTGTAGATAAGATTATTGGTTCAGAAAGGTTAAGTAACTTGGCCAAGATTACATTACATAGCGGAACTGGAATTGAAATCTGTAACTCTGAGCCTCTGAAATAAACTTGTGAATAGCATACCGATGTCCTAGGGTATGTGGATGTGGCAATAGGTGGTAGTAGGTTCCAAAATCTAATTCTTCTTGATTATATCCTTCTCTTCAATGACACACTAGAGTTGTCATTTTGTGAATTAGAAATGTGGGAACATATAAGACTCAAAATCACCTTCACTTATGTGATAGATGGGTTAGTGATGCTGTAAATTTGGTTATATGTTTTGTAAGTTTGAGGACATATAAGGTGAACTCTGTTGGCTTAGCTCTACCACATAGGTGACCTAGCCAAAGGTTTTGATGATAAGGAACCCAGGATATTTTAGGGCTTAAGAGAGAGTTTCAGATGATAGTATCACTTGTGATAATGATTTATGTTTGGTTGTACCATATACCAGGGGTGACTAGCAAGGAAGAGAGATTGAATGAGGCATGGACGGGCATAATTGGCACTGGAGAAAGAGTAAAGAAACTGACTAGAATTAATATATTTTATAGAAATTAAAAGTAACTTCTCGTGAGATTAATGAATCAAAGTGTTCTACTTCCATCTGATCCAAAGTGAATGTCTGTAGTTTAGGGAGAAACCAATCTACTACAGTCGTACCTCAGAAATATTGTGGGTTCGGTTCCAGACCACTGCAATAAAGTAAATATCAAAATAAAGCAACTCACACAATTTTTGTTTTGGTTTCCCAGTGCATGTAAAAGTTATATTTACACTATACTGTAGTCTATTAAGTGTGCAATAGAATTATATCTAAAAACAATTTACATACCTTAATTTAAACATACTTCATTGCTGAAAAATGCTAATCATCATCTGAGTCTTCAGCAAGTTATCTCTTTGCTGGTGGAGGGTCTTGCCTCGATGTTGATGGCTGCTCACTGATCAGGGTGGTGGTTGCTGAAGGCTGGGGTGGCCGTGGACATTTCTTATAATAAGACAACAATGAAGTTTGCTGACTCTGCCTTTCACAAATGACTTCTCTGCAGCATGCAATGCTGCAGATAACATTTTACCCATAATAGAACTTCTTTCAAGACTCGAGTCAATCCTCTCAAACTCTGCTGCTGCTTTATCAGCTAAGTTTACGTAATATTCTAAATCCTTTGTCCTTTGTTGTCATTTCAGCAATCATCACAGCATCTTCACCAGGAGTAGATTTCATCTCGAGAAACCACTTTCCTTGCTTAGCCATAAGAAGCAACTCTTCATCTATTCAAGTTTATCATGAGATTGCAGCAATTCAGTCACATCTTCAAGCTCCATTTCTAATTCTAGTTCTCTTACTATTTTCACCACAGCTGAGGAAATCTTGAACCCTTCAAAGTCACTCATGAGGTTGGTATCAACTTCTTCCAAATTCCTATTAATGTCTATATTTTGACCTCTTCCCATGAATCACGAACGTTCTTAATGGTGAGTATTTTCCAGAAGGTTTTCAATTTACATTTCCCAAATCCATTAGAGGAATAACTATGGCAGCTACAGCCTTATGGAATGTATATCTTAAATAATAAGACTTGAAAGTCCAAATTACTCTTTGATCCATGGGCTTCAGATTGGATGTTGTATTAGCAGGCATGAAAACAACATGAATGTCATTGTGTATCTCCATCAGAGCTCTTGGGTGACCAGGTACATTGTCAGTGACAGTGCATTTTGAAATGAATCTTTATTTCTGAGCAGTAGGTCTCAACAGTGGGTTTAAAATATTCAATAAACCATGTTGTAAATAGATGTGTTGTTATCCAGGCTTTGTTCCATTTGTAGAGCACAGGCAGAGTAGACATAGCATAATTCTTAAGGGCCCTAGGATTTTTTGGAATGGTAAATGAGTACTGGCTTCAACTGTAAGTCACCAGTTGCAATAGCCCCTAACAAAAGAGTCAGCCTGTCCTTTGAAGTTTTGAAGCCAGGCATTGAGATTTCTCTAGCTATGAATGTCCTAGATAGTATATTCTTCCAATATAAGGCTGGTTCATTTACATTGAAAATCTCTTGTTTAGTGTAGCCACCTTCATGAATTATCTTAGTTAGATCTTCTGAATAACTTGTTGCAACTTCTACATCAGCAATTGTACTTTTATCTTGTAGAAATAGCTTCTTTCCTTAAACCTCATGAACGAAACTTTGCTGGCTTCAAACTTTCCTTCTGCAGCTTCCTTACCTCTTTCAGCCCTCATAGAATTGAAGAGAGTTAGGGCTTTGCTCTGGATTTGTCTTTGGCTTAGGGGAATGTTGTGGTTAGTTTGATTTTTCTAACCAGACCATTAAAACTTTCTCCATATCAGCAAGTCTGTTTCACTTTATCATTTGTGTGGTCACTGGAGTAGCACTTTTAATTTCCTCTAAGAACTTTTCTTTTGTATTCAAAACTTGGCTAACTGTTTGGTGCAAGAAGCCTAGATTTAGGCCTTTCTTGGCTTTTGATACCCTTTCCTCACTAAGCTTAATCATTTCTAGCTTTTGTTTTTAAAGTGAGAGCTGTGTGACACTTCCTTTCACTTGAATACTTAGGGGTCATTGTAGGGTGATTAATTGGCCTAATATCAATATTATCGTGTCTCACAGAATAGGGATGCCCAAGGAGAGGGAGAGAGACAGGGGAACAGCTGCTTGGTGGTGCAGTCAGAACATATACAACAGTTATTGATTAAGTTTGTCATCTTGTGTGGGCGGGGTTCATGGTGCCCCCAAACAATTTCAATAGTAACGTCAAAGATCACTGATCACAGATCACCATAACAAATTTAATAATAATGATAAAGTTTGAAATATTGCTGGAATTACCAAATGTGGCATAAAGACAGGAAGTAAGCCAATGCTGCTGGAAGAATGGCACCAATAGACTTGCTTGTTGCAGGGTTGACACAAACCTTCAATTTGTAAAAAATGCAATATTTAACAAGTGCAATAAAATGAGGTATGCCTCTGTAGAGAATAGACTCGGTAGGGCCCTAGTACAATGGATATCTATTACTTTTTTGGACCATCAACTTCCCATTTTTTCTAAGTCTGTGTCTTCCTGCCATCCATATTGCAGCAGCAGGATCAACCTTATAGCCAGGTGACTTCAGTTGACAGGTTTGTGGTGGGCAATTTGCCAGATATGGAACACTGAGTCCCTATCCTGGAGATTTAGAATTTGGGGCCAAGAATGTCATGCTTTCACGGGGGGTCTGGACTGTTAGGAACAGTCATATGACCATATGTCCTGGCCTGTGGACCAGAGATTAAGAAGTGATGACAGAAAGAAAGAAAAATAAACCAGAACCTCAGAGAGAAGCAGAGAAGAAAATTGCTCATATCTAGTTTTTCTTCAGGCCCCGTCCCATTGTTATATTTGGGTTCAGTGAGATATCTCATAATTTTATAAAATTCTATTTCTATATTAAACAGTTTAGAGCTGGGTTTCACTTCTAACCACAAGAATTCTATTATAATTAGTCTTAAACTAAGTTTGAAATTAATGGAGTCAAGAGCAAAAAGTGTGGCAGCTTCCATGTTTGATATGCAAGCTAGATTATCTATATAAGAAATATGAAAAACTTAGTGGCTTTCTAAATTCAGAATCAGATGCCACTGTAGTCAACTATATTAATAAAGGTGACTCTTAGTTCTTGAGGAAAATATGACATTTAACTAACAGTACCAAAGGCAATTTCTCACCTTTTGGAAAGGTCTTTTTACTCTTTAATATGATTGTTAAAATAGCAATGGATTTTTTTTTCATGGCTGGCGCTGTGGAAAGAAAATAGGAATAACTTGACCACAGTGAAAGTTTCATTTCAGAATTATTTTCAAACTACTTATATAAAAGAGCAACCAAACCAAAGCAAACAAACCCCTCCTATTCCAACTTATTTTATAAGGAAATGTGCATTTCAGACAGCTAAAAGTAAAACAAATACAAGAAATTAAAGTATTTTAAAGAAAATCTATCCATTGAAGTTTAATTATGTTGGAGAGAACCAATATTGAAAAGTGTGTAATAATAATTGCCCCTTTAACAATCTAGAATTTCTGAAAATATTATATATACTCTAAATTTTTTTTAGATTTTATTTTATTTATTTGTTTATTTTTTAACATCTTTATTGGAGTAAAATTGCTTTACAATGGTGTGTTAGTTTCTGCTTTATAACAAAGTGAATCAGCCCTCTTGTGTCTCCCTCCCATCCTCCCTATCCCACCCCTCTAGGTGGTCACAAAGCAACGAGCTGATCTCCCTGTGCTATGCGGCTGCTTCCCACTAGCTATCTATTTTACATTTGGTAGTGTATATATGTCCATGCCACTCTCTCACTTTGTCCCAGCTTACCCTTCCCTCTCCCCATGTCATCAAGTCCATTCTCTACGTCTGCATCTTTATTCCTGCCTACTCTAACATTTGTATGTGATATGTCTTAGTGATACATCAAGAAAAGAAAATATCAATTAATAACTTTCAGATATATGTTCAGGGCTCAAATCATTAACAAATTTTATTTCCACTTTCTAGCTAAAAAATAATAAATATAATCTCTTATCCTATGTTACAGTATTCTGAGAAGCATGACTTCCTGAACAGTATATATTTCAGGTCCACATATATGCTATTATAGTCAATGTAGAATTTTTCTTTGCAAACTGTTTAAATAAATGTAACATATTATACAAAATAAACCTAAAACTTTATTTTTTAATAATTTATTTCTTTTTTATAAATGTAACATGTTTTCATGATAGAGGGTTTGTAAGATATATAAACATCAATCTGAAACTAAAATCATGGGAAATATATCTACTGGCTCACTTAATAATTTGGTGTTGTTAATTCTAATATCTCTTCATATAGGTTAAAGTATAGTAAATGTGTCACGAAAGGAATGGAAAGCAGTGACAAACTGGGAAGATGTTTGTAGCATGTAGAGCAAAGGATTTCATATTCTCTCTAAAACATGTCTACATGGCTTTTAATATCTTCATAGAAATATATGTGTATATTTATATTATATATATACATAGAAATATATTGTATATTTATGTTATACACTTGTATATATCAATAACATTTATTTACACTTGTATGTGTAAATAAGATTTTATTTAATATATCTAGCTAGCTCCTTGTTGATGGAATATTAGCTCAAAATTTTTGCTCTTATAAATAATCCTGCAGGTAACATTCTTGTACATAAATCCTGGAAACATCTATAATTATTTCTTAAGAAAAACTATTAATAGAGAAATTACTGCATCAAGAGAAATGAGCATTTTTAAGGCTCTTGACATGTCTTGCCAGATGGGATTAAGATAATTTTTAAAATATGCTTTAAGATATTTAACATATTGTCTTTGTACTAAGTATAATAAAATATGGTCATTACCCACCTGGTCATGGGTCTTTTCCAAGTGTATATGCCCCAACTCCTCTCCTAAAGAAACTGAGGTCAACAAGCTGGTGTAGCTTTCTATTTGCTCATGCGAACATATGCAAACATATGTATGAAGTGTGTTTCTTCATTTTTACCACCAAATAGAACCATATTAATGACATTAATCAGTGTCATTATGTCTTTCAAAAATATTATGTACATCAAGGAGGTTTATTCCCTATATTTTCTTTTAAGAGTTTTATGTTTTACAGTCTTACATTTAAGTCTTTAATCCATTTTGAGTTAATTTTTGTGAGTGGTGAAAGATAGGGGTCCAGTTTCATTCCTTTATTTGTGAGTACCCAATTTTCCCAGCACCACTTATTGAAGAGACTGTCTTTTCTCTGTTGAGTATTCTTGGCTCCCTTGTCAAATAATAGCTGGTCATACATTCATGGGTTTATTTCTGGGCTGTTGATTCTGTTCAATTGGTGTGTGTGTCTGGTTTTTTTTGTTTTGTTTTGTTTGTTTTAAATTATAGTGTGCTAAATAAATATTAGCTTTGTTTTTAAATTTTTCCCATACATTTATAATCAATACTAAGTTTTAAATATTTTAACAAATATTTAAAAAAAAATTTTATTGGAGTAGAGTTGATTTATAGTGTTGTGTTAGTTTCTGCTGTACAGCAAAATGAATCAGTTATACATATACATATATCCACTGTTTTTTTAGATTCTGTCCCCATATAGGTCATTACAGAGTGAACAGAAATATAGGTCAATGGAACAGGTTAGAAAGTCCAGAGATAGACCCAAGCAGCTGTGGTCACCTAATCTATGACAAAGCAGGCAAGAATATACATAAAATGAGAAAAGACAGTCTCTTCAGTAAGTGTGGCTGGGCAAAATGGACAGCTACATGTAAAAGAATGAAATTAGAACACTCCCTAACACCCTATGCAAAAATAAACTCAAAATGGATTAAAGACCTAAATGTAAGGCCAGACACTATAAAACTCTTAGAAGCAAACACAGGCAGAACACTCTTTGACATAAATCACAGCAATATCTTTTTGGATCCACCTCCTAGAGTAATGAAAATAAAACCAAAAATAAACAAATGGGACCTAATTTAACTTAAAAGCTTTTGCACAGCAAAGGAAACCATAAAAAAGTGAAAAGACAACTCAGAGAATGGGAGAAAATATTTGCAAATGAAGCAACTGACAAGGGATTAATCTCCAAAATATACAAACAGCTCATGAGGCTATATCAAAAAAAAAAAAAAAACAACCCAGTCAAAAAATGGGCAGAAGATCTAAATAGACATTTCTCCAAAGAAGACATACAGATGGCCAAAAAGCACATGAAAAGATGCTCAACATCACTAATTATTAGAGAAATGCAAATGAAAACTATAGTGAGGTATCATCTCACACAGATCAGAATGACCATCATCAAAAAATATACAAACAGTAAGGCTAGAGAGGGTGTGGAGAAAAGGGCACCCTCCTACACTGTTGGTGGGAATGTAAATTGGTACAACCACTATGGAGAACAGTATGGAGGTTCCTTAAAAACCTAAAAATAGAGCTACCGTATGATCCTGCAATCCCACTCTTGGGCATATATCCAGAGAAAACCATAATTCGAAACCACCCCAACGTTCATTGCAGCACTATTTACAATAGCCAGGGCATGGAAGCAACCTAAATGTCCATTGATAGAGGAATGGATAAAGAAGATGTGGTACATATATACAATGGAATATTACTCAGCCATAAGAAAGAATGAAATAATGCCATTTGTAACAACACGGATGGACCTAGAGATTGTCATACTGAGTGAAGCAAGTCAGACAAAGACAAATGCCGTATGATATCGCTTATATGTGGAATCTAAAAAATACAAATGAACAAATACAAATGAAAAAAATACAAATGAAAAAGTACAAATAAACTTATTTACAAAGCAGAAAGAGAGTCACAGATGTAGAAAACAAACTTAAGGTTACCAGCGGGGAAAGTGGGGTGGGGGGAAGGGATAAATTGGGAGACTGGGATTGACATATACACACTACTATATATAAAATGGATAACTAATAAGGACCTACTGTATAGCTCTGCTCATACTCTGTGTGTGTGTGTGTGTGTGTGTGTGTGTGTGTGTGTTTTCACTTATTTTTATTTTTTTAACTTTTTATTTTATATTGGAGTATAGTTGATTAACAATATTGTGTACAACAAAGTGATTCATTTATACATATACATGTATCAGTACTCTGTATGTGTCTGTTTTTATGCCTGTACCATACTGTCTTGATTACTATAGCTTGAAATCAGGAAGTGTGATGCCTCCAGCTTTGTTTATCTTTCTCAGGAATCCTTTGGCTATTTGGGGTCTTTTTTGTATCCATACAAATTCTAGGATTTTTTTTCTTTTTTATAAAAAAGTGCCATTGGAATATTGATAGGGACTGCATTTAATCTATAGATGGCTATGGTTAGTATGACTTTTCCATGATTTTCATTGAGAGTTTCTTACTCTTGTCTGATATTTGTTTTGCTATTGGAGCATTAAACTATTAATTGCTTTCTATATATGAAAGTACTAACCCTTTGCTTGCTATATATGTAGGATGTATGTTATTTTTCTTTTATTTTACATTATGGAGATTGTATTTTTGAAGGAAAATTTTTAACTATTGTGTAGTCAATCTATCAAGTTTCCATAAAGGTTTAAATTTATCCAGCATTCACATATAATTTATGTGGTAGAATCAATTGTCTATTTTTATCTGCTGTGTTTAAGAAAGTCTTAAAACACTATATATGTGATACTTATTTTACATGATAATATATTCTTCATAGCTACAATTCTGGGTCTCACACATATGTTAAATCAAATTTATATGTATTTGACTTGTAGTCAGAATTTTGTCAAAGCTCCATTTTCATATTTGTTAGTAATATGTGGATAATGTGAAAGCCATATAATATATTTATAGATTAATCTTTTCCACTACTTGTAAACTTTCAATATGTAAGTGTTGCAAGACATTTCAGGACTTTAGAGGTTTTGATTCAAAGAAACTGGTTTGAGTTTTCAGGAGTAGAGCCAAAGAAAATACTTCATTGTTTGATGAGTTTATATGGGTTTTTTCTTGAGAGTTTGGTAGTAGTAGAAAAAATAATATGAAAAATTGCTGTAACAGAAGCAAATAGTTTGAAAATTTGAACTAAACAGGAACAGGCTCACAGATCTAGAAATCAAACTTATGATTACCAAAGGGGAAACGTGGGGGGAAATGATAAATTAGGAGTTTGAGATTAACATATACACCCTACCATATATAAAATAGATAACTAACAAGGACCTACTGTATAGCACAGGGAACTCTACTCAATGTTCTGTAATAACCTATATGGGAAAAGAATCTGAATAAGAATGGATATATATATTAAAAAAAGAAAATAAATACTACCACACAAATTAAAATTATTACTAAACATTTTAAGAGGCTCTATTTATATAATAATAAACTTGTTAAACTTGCGATCTTTTTAGATCACAAACATTGTTTTCAGTTTTCTACTTCTAATCTGAGTTAAATACCATTTGAAATTTGAAGAATTTGTTTCTGACCAATTTATTTATCTGAAACACTCACTAAACAATATTTTATTTGTATATTATTGTAGTTTTCAGGTTTTTCATTTGTAACTAATACTTTACACTTACTTAGTACTTTGCAGCTTTTACTACCAAAGTCTAAAGTGATACTTAAAATAGCCCTGAAATAAGAAGAACTACTAATCAATACAGTGGCTTTTCCTTATAGAGGTCACATTTAAATTATTGACAAGATTTACACACAGAGAATATTTATTTCCAAACTATACCACGCGTTTTCAGGAACAGTTATAGAACCAAAGGAGGTCACATAAATATTACTGATATTGATATTGCTAAAAATATTTAACAATTACTGCTGTTTCTTCTGTGCCAGGCTTAGTTTCGGCTCAACAAGTATCATCTTATTTAATTCTACAAACAACCATATGTAGCAAGTCTCTTATGTTACCCATGTTACAAATGAGGGACCTAGTGTTTAGAGAAATTGCCAGCTATCTCAGTGAGGGAAAGCTAGAATCTCTCAGATGCGAAGTTCTTATTCTTATTCATTAAAATTTACTGACCTTATAGATATGCACTTTTTTAAAGCTGATATAAAATAATTTAGAAAAAAGTTCTGTAGGAATTGAAACTATAGGCAGATTATGTCAGTACAAATGTTAGTATTTAAAATGCCTTTTAAGAGTAACCATGATGTCTTCTTGGGTAAGATTGACCACTGCTTCACTCCTTCTCATCCTCAATCTGTGCCAATCCTCAAAAACTTTGGTTCCATCAAGGAATCTTTGTGACTTTCCATACATTCACAGTTCATCATAAAAGCAATTAAAAAACAAACCACTTTCTTAAACAATTTGTTTTCTAACATGTATGTCACAGATGAAGATATGTATATCTTATAGATATGAAATCCACAGGCAAGGTTTATGAAATGGTCTCATTATGAAACAGTGACTTTAAGACCAAACTCTTCTTATGTAAGTGTGTAAATTTATCATTACTTGATTTTCTAATACTAGGATTTTCAACTTTTTGAAGTTGATAAAGCTTACAGCTATATATTTATCTTCCTAACAGCCGCATCCACCTGAATTCAGTTGTATGCCTTGCCTGGATTTTAATGTTAATGTTGAATGATACTAGGTTTATTTAGATTTTTTATAAACAGAATTTTGCAGTTTGTCTTGAAGTAACTTAGAGAAGTCCATAAAGCTTTTTTGAACACCCCCCACACTTCTATTTACCTTAATACAGGCCACTTTTCCAAAATTTACAATAGTCTAGTTAATATAGAAAAATCACTTTCAGATTATATATCCCTGTATTTTATTTTTATTTTTTTACCATTTTATTTATTTTTTTATTGAAGTATAGTTGATTTACAACATTATATAAATTTCAGCTGTACAACATAGTGGTTCACAATTTTTAAATTTATAGTGATTATAAAATATTTGCTATATTCCATATCCCCCATTTTTAATGTTCTCATTTTGCACATCAGATATTTCTTAATAGAATTAAATAGGAGGATATTTTCTACTAATTAATCCTCAAAACACAATATGTATTACACAAATATTATTACATATAACAGACAAGCAGTACAGTCATTTTTTTTTTTTTTTAATTATTAGTTGAAGGAACTGAGACTCTGTGAGGTTAATTGATTTGCCCAAGATCACATATGGTGTAAGTGGTTAACCCTGGTTGGAATGCTTTTTTAAAAATAAAAGTATGTAATTATTGCTTCTTCATAAATAATTGCTAATTTTACAGAATCTAATGTATCATTAAAATAAATAAAGACCATCATTCAAGCACTCCAGTTAGAAAAATAAAATCATGTCTTCTTTTTAACCTGACTTTTTCATTCAATGTTACACTGTATAAGTGTTGTTCTACAAGGTCACTTAACTGCTATCTAATATTTCATGTGCAAGAATTTTCTTACATTTCTTTTTAATTACATTTCCATTAGCACTGAAATAAATATATATTTAACTTATAGTGTATTTTGATTCTTAAAATACATTCCTAAAAGTGGAATTTTTATGGTTAAAATACTATATTAAAGCCTATATTCAAATTGTTAAACAAAAGTAAATTGAATTCACAGTTTTTCCTAAATTATAGTCTAGTTTCTGAAAATTTATCAATTTACTATAATTTTAAGTATCACATTTTTTATGTAAAGTGTTCTTCTAATTATTTTTGATTAAATTTTGTTTTCTATTCTATTGCAGTATTTATTTCTTCATAAATATCACCATATTAAATTATTGTATTTATGTACAGTAGTCCCTCAGTATCTGTGGAGAATTGGTTAGGGACCCCCCTGGATACCAAAATTCAGAGATGCTCATTCCTTTATATAAAATTATGTAGTATTTGCATATAGCCTACACACATCTCCCCGTATATTTTAAATCATCTCTTGATTACTTATAATACCTAATACAGTGTAAATGCTATGTAAATAGTTGTATATACAATGTAACTCCTATGTAAATAGTTGCCAGTGCACGGCAAACTCAAGTTTTGCTTTTTGGAACTTCCTAGAATTTGTTTTTCGAATATTTTGATCAGCGGTTGGAACCTGCAGATAGGGCCAACTGTATATTTTAATACACAATACAGAAAACAGTTTTTTTCAGTCCTACCTTATCTAATTTATTTTTCTTAAAACACTAGGAACATTTTTTTCAAGTTTCGTTACAAAAAATCTATTGGAATTTTGACTGGAATTTCTAATTTGGAAAGTTTGTAATACTGACTCTTTAAAAACAGAACTTTATATCTCTATCCATAATATTTTAAGTCTCTAAGTTAAATTTATGTTATTTCTATACATATTTCTATACACTTCTTACTAAATTTCTTTTGAGAAATTTAATATTTTTATATATTTGTGTCCAAGGAGGGTTATTATTTTCATATTACATTTTATAATTAACGTTGACTGATATATAAGAAAATCATTGTCTTTTGAAATATTAGTTTATCATCATAAAGAACTTATTCTTTAAGTATTTTCCCTTTCTTATTTTTGTTAGATAGGAAAACTCTTATTTGCTAATGATAATCATTTGACCTTATTTTCAGTACTTGTATATTCTGTTGCTGTTTTTATGTTCATGTTGAGTTGCTTTGATAGCTTTGTGTAAAAAGTATGAAGGTGTAATTTTTCTCTTATTTCTGGTTATTATGAATTCTGCATAAAGCTGATTCTTATTGCTTTTTAAATAACATTCATTTTTTCTAAAAAAGTCTAGGATGGATCTTGAATTTTAACTAATGCATTTTAGACCTCTTTTGAGATGATTGTATGGTTTTACAATCTGACCTATTGAGGAATGATGAACAGTCCTTGAATTGCTGGAATTATTTTTTAATTTATTTTGGATTATATTTTAATATATGATTTGATTTTATATGCTATTATATTATTTAAGAACTTGGACTCTATAATTTAAAAAATAAATTTCTATACCATTACTTATTTTTATAAGGCTTTAATATTAGAGGCATATAAACTTCACAGTAATTAGAAAGTTTTGCTTCTTAGATTTAGAAGAATTATAACAATATTTGCCAAAAAATTTCTGAGATATGGTTGACAACTTTCTTAATTTCTTCCATTGTTATTGGTTTATTTAGTTTTTCTTGAGTCAATTTTGATGATTCATAGTTTCTAAACATTTTTTTTTCATTTAAAACAGACATGATTTATTAGCAGCCTTTGCCTGTCTAAAGAGGAGAAATTTGTTTGTGTTATTATATTTTATATTTGTTTTTGCTTTTTTTCCCTCTCTCAGCCATTATTTCTGGTGAAAGAGAATTGCAGTGCTTCTCTGAAGGTTGAATGTAGTTTGTCATCTTCAGTTACTATCCAAATACATAGGTCTACTATTTACTTCCTCCATAATATTCTCAATAACAAAAGGCTATTAGCACTTCCAGTTTTAGACCATATCATCTTAGATTTAGATATTAGCAATAGTTAATATTAATCCAGCAATAAAGACAGGATACAACATGGTAGTTACTGGCTTAATTATACTTAAATTTTAAATTTTGATTAATTTTAACATTTCATTAAAGAAAAACTGAAAAAGAGGGAGAAATCAACTGCTTTTCAAATAACCCTTTCTTGAACTATAAAAGTACAGCCTGTTCTTGTTACCTAATTATATCCAGCCACATTTTAATATTCTCTTCTCACCTGAAGCTACAAACAAATTTGTGGAAAGCAAGGTGAAAGCACTGTTGCATAATTAGAAGACCCCATACTTATAAAACAGGCTTGCACTTGTTATGCAGTTGAACATATTTTCTATTTCATTCTCTTCTTCAGAAATCCAAATTCGGTATTTGTTGGGTTTAATTGTATACTTTCCTTTGTGATTGATTTTGTCAATTTATATTTGCCTGTGCTTTTCTCAAGCTTGTTCTCCACATCTTAGGTTCACTTTTCAATTTGGTTGATTCTTCATTTGACTATTTCTAATAATTTTAACATTTTTATGACATAATTTCTCTCCTTAAAATATTTCCTTAGCTCTCTCAGTTTTTATTCAGTCTGTTTTCTCTTCTTTTATCTTCTTAAAATATGGAGCCCATATTTTTATTTTTCTGAGTGCCCAGTGCTTATTATGTAAAATTTTATATTATTGGTTAATATATTCTTCATCTATAAATGTCACACTATATTTTCTTCTTTCTGTTGCAAATATTTTTTTCACATAAATAACTTATAGGTACTTTTTGTTTGTTTGTTTACTCACCCATAAATGGGCAGCAGAATGAAGAACGATTATCTGAAAAATATGTCAAATAAATTAAGTTCTTTTTGCACTCTTGCATTTTGTAATCCTTAAAAATCAACCTAGAGTACCGTGCAGGACTGGGTAGCCTAGGTGTGTAAAATAGGTACCCTCCACTTTATGCCATTATTTAATATTTTACAGTAATGTGACCTTCCTATTTAGTTTGTAGTTTCATTTACATGTATCTTGCTTTGAAATAACATCGAGCTACAATGTGAGGAATTGTAGCTATCTTCACTTTCTCATCCACAATTCGTTTTCTAACACCATCCCCACTTCTGATTTCCACCTTAACCATGACACTATAACTGCTCTTCTCTCTAATACTAGTGACCGCCATGGTCCATTAGCCAAGTCTAACAGACAATTCTTACCTCTTATTTTCTTTAAGCATAGAGCAACATTTGGCCACTCCTTTATTCTTGAAACCTTGCCTCATTTAACTTCATTTCTTCTGCCTCTTCTATCTTAGTAATCAGTGTCTTGTCTTTGCTGGTACATAATGGAGTACCTGAGATTGTCCTGGATCCTTTTTCTCCTCTTTGTCTCTACCCACTTCGTAGATGATCTCCTGTAAACCTTTGGTTTTAAATACATTGTATATGCTGTGGGCTCCCGAGTTTATATTTTAAGCTCTGACATCTTTAAGTTCCAAGACTTCTACATCCAAACTGCCTACTTGATATGTCTTCTTTAATGTCTCATAAAAATCTCAAACTTGATATGTCCAAAAAAATGTTTTGTGTTTTGTTACCTATTTCATTTATCTTCCTCCTTTAGCCTCCCAATCTCAGGAGTTTCATTGTTTATTAAGAAACAATCATCCACTCAGTTTTTCAAATCAGAGATTGAGGATCCTCATCTGTATTACTTCTCAAATCTACACTCAGCAGCCAGAAGAATTTCTTAAGAACATAGATCATGTCACTTTGACTTTCCCACTAAATTCCTTTAATACTTTCCATTTCTAGTGCAATGACATTGAAACTACTTATCACAGCTTTATTTAATTCATGAGTCTTCATTTGTTCTTCTGCCTTCCTTTCCAAACTCATCTTGACCCTTTCCACAATCAGTCTGTATGCTTGATTATATTGTTCTGTTTTCTTTTTTATTTCAAGCCCCTTTCATTCACTGGACTTTCACCTGGCTCCTACAACTGCTGGATTGCTATTGCCCCATATTTTTGAAAGACAAGTTTATTATCATCCTTTAGTTATCAATTTGAAAGTCATGTCCTCAGAGATGCCTTCATAACCACTGAATCTAAGGCAAGTTCCTCATCCTCCTTTACTATCTGCTGCTATTTAGTACAATCTGTAATCTTTTTTTTTTTTTTTTTTTCATGACAGGGACCTCACCTATCTGATTCATAGCATTAACTCAACTCCTTGTGTGGCATCTGCACGTCTAGATAAAGACTCTAGAGGCCCTAAGCATTGATAAGATGGTAGACCCCTTCTCCAACAAACATTAAGTTTAAAATATATATGAAACTGCAAAATAAGTTTGAAGTATAAGTCTGATCTTTATCATGATGACTGTTTTGAGTGAATAACATAGTAAACATTAGAATTTTTCTCATATTTTTGGTGATCCTACTTTGAAGGCACTTTTTTTTAAAATATAGAAGTTTCAAGTGTACAGCATCATCATTAGGTATCTGTATACACCACAAAGTAATCACCACCACAAGTCTAGTTACCATCCATCACCATTCAATTGACCCCCTATATCCATTTTCCCATCTACCCCCAATTCCTCTTCCCCTCTGGTAAAAACTAACCAATCTGTTCTCTGTATCTGTGAGTTTGTTTTTGTCTTATTTTGTTTGTTTGTTTAGATTTCACATATGAGCTAAATCATATTGTATTTGTCTTTCTCTGTCTGACTTATTTCACTTAACATAATACCCTCGAGGTCTATCCATGACATTGAAAATGGCAATATTTCATTCTTTTTATGGCTGAGTAATAGTCCTATATATATATATATATATATATATATATATATATATATATATATATATATATATATCACCTCTTCTTTATTCATTCATCCATTTTTGAACACTTAGGTCGTTTCCATATCTTGGCTATTGTAAATAACGCTGCTATGAATATAAGGATGCATATATCTTGTTTCCTGGCTGTCTTTGTAGTTCCTCTCTTTTTCTTTCTTCTTCTCTTTCACTCTTCCCTCGTGTTTTGGTGGTTTTCTTTAGTGTTATATTTAGATTCCGTTCTCATTTTATTTTGGGTAATTAAGGTTTTTCCTGATAGTTACTGAGGTTAACATATAATATTCTATATAAATAGCAGTCTGTTTTAAGTTGGTAGCAACTTAAATTGGAACACATCACAAAACTTTTATCTTTTTATTTCCCCCCTATATTTTATACTGTTGATGACACATTTTACATCTTTTTATTATATGCCTCCCTTAACTAATTATTGTAATTTAAGTTAATTTTACTACTTTTGTCTTTTAACCTTCATGCTTGCTTTACAAGTGGTTGATCCATTCTATCTTTATTATATATTTACCTTTCCTAATGAGATTTTTACTTTTGTATGTTTTCTTATTATTAGTTCATTTCTTTTCAGCTTAAAGAAGTTCCTTTAACATTTCTTGTAGGGCTGGTTTAGTGGTGGTAAACGCCTTTAGTTTTTGCTTATCTAGAAAACTCTTAATCTCTCCTGAGTGATAACCTTGCTAAGTAGAGAATTCTTGTTTGGAAGTTTTTTTCTTTCAGCACTTTGTATATGTCATGCCACTCGCTTCTGAAAAATCTGCTGATGACCCTTATGGGGTTTCCCTTGAATATAACAAGTTGTTTTTCTCTTTGTGCTTTTAGGATTCTCTCTTTATCCTTGCCATTACCATTTTAATTATAATGTGCCTTGGTGTGTGTCTCTTTGGATTCATCTTATTTGGAATAATTTTGGGCTTCCTGGACCTGGATGTCTGTTCCCTTCCCCAGATTAGGGAAGTTTTTAGCCACTATTTCTTCCAGTAGTTTTTCTGGCCCTTTATCTCTCTCTTCACCTTCTGGGAAGAAGATATAATGAGAATGTTATTCCACTTGATGTCCAAAAAATCCCTTAAGGTATCTTCCATGTTTTAAATCCTTTTTTAATTATGCTGTTCTGTCTGGGTGAGTTTCATTGCTTTTTCTTCCACCTCACTGATTCATTGTTCTACTTCTTCCTGTCTGCTATAAGACCTCTAGTAAATTATGACTTCTGTTTTGTACTTTCTTTTTTTCCATCTCTTTGTTGAAGTTCTCATTTTGTTCATCTATTCTTCTCTTGAGTTTAGGGAACATCTTTATGACCATTACTTTGAGCTCTTTATTAGGTAGACTGCTTATCTCCATTTCCTTTAGTTCTTTTTCTGGGGTTTTGTCTTGTTCTTTCATTTGGAACATATTCCTCTGCCTCCTTATTTTGCCTAAATGTCTGTGTTTGTTTCTATGTATTAGGTAAATCAGCTACCTCTCCCAGTCATGAAAGAGTGGCCTTATGTAGGAGATATCCTGTGGGACTCAGAAGCACAATGCCACCTGGCCACCAGAGCCAGGTACTCAAGGGGTGTCCCCATTGTAGGCTGCATATGCCTTCCTGTTGTGGGAGGGCCATGCTTGTTGATGTGGCATGCCCCGGCCAGCTGTGAGGCCTGGGCGAAGCTGAGGGATGGGGGTAGCTCTCATCAGGGTGTGCCCATTGGAGGCGGGGTTAGAAGGAGAATTCCAGAATGGCACCCACCAGCACTGGCATTGGCAAGATAGCCTGAAATTGCAAAAATTGTGCCTGCCAGTGTCTCAGTCCTTGGGGAGTATCCCAACTGATTCTTCCCTCTCTGGTAGATGCTTTAAGATTAGTGTGTACCCTTCACCTGTGGTCTATGCACTATTCAATCTGATGTTTTTGTGCTGGTTTTCAGGTTGAGGGAGTCTATGCACTAGATTTTTAAGAGCGGGTTTTCCATTCCCTGCAGTTCTATAGTTTTTCTGGGCATATTCCCTGTCGGTTTGGTTTACAAAGCCAGGTGTTTTAGGGGCACATCTCTCCTGTGCAAGACTTAGGGGTTGGGGTACCTGATGTGGAGCTCAAATCCCTTGCTCCTCAGGGAGAAGATCCATACCTTTGTAACCCTTCCCAATTGTGGATCACTGCTGCTGGGGTGTGTTTTTTTTTCCCCTTGGTGATACCATGTCTCTGCTTCTCCTACCTGTCTTGATCTTTGTTTTGGAGGCTCTCTTCATCCAGTTTTCAGGTCCCTTTTTGAAGGAATTATTTTATATGTAATTGTAGATTTATTGTGTTTGGGAGAGGAGGTGAGTTCAGGATTTTTCTATGCCGCCATCTTGAACTTTCTCCTGATATCACTTTAAATATGTACTTAGGTTGTCTTGTAAGTATTCTTATGTTACTTAACAAATAATACTTTATTAACAAATGAAGAAATGAGTGAATGGATATTGTAAATTTGATTGCAACATAAGGATTCTTAGTGCTTCCTCATATCTTGGGAAAAGAAAACTGTTCAATTCTTATACTCAGGAAGTCTCTTTTCAGGTGGAAGTCTCAAAACGTCTTATCAGGTATGTTTTTAATTCATGTAGAGGGGGACAAAAGCCTTGATGATCAACTGAAAATTGGAAATATAACAACTTTGCTGCCAATCAAAGATGGTGTGGAAGATGGAGAAACTCATAGGGGAAAAAGGTTTATGGTGAAGGAAGTTGCTGCCTCTGCTTTTACTGTTGCAACTATTACTTTTCTGGATATTATAAACGAAGTAGTTGAAGAAGGAGGCTATTCATAAGAGGAGAGGATGATCCTGGATTTAAGGCTACAAACGATAAAATTTCCATTACTTTAGGACACTGTGCTGATTATTACTCCTACAGAAGACTTTTACCTTGATTTTGATAAATACAGTTTTATTAAGGGATTAGTCTTCCAAAGTTTGCTGCATACCCATTACTTAGTCAACTCCAAAAATTGAATAATGGTGTTTTTAGATAATATATCATCATTGATTTTCAAAAGGAGCTCAATGTATTTTATCTCAAGGACAATTTTAGTTTCAAGATTCTTCTTATCCCCACCATTGTTCCTCACCACCCACCATCTGTTGTGAATATTAGTAAGGATATGCACTTGCTTTTTGCCTTCCTTTAGTATTCCAATTTCTAAAGAAAGTAGAGATCCTGGGAGATATTGCCATTTTTCAGGTTTGTTACCTGGCAAGTGTTTTTGACAGACCAATTACAATTTTGCAAAACAACATTCTTATATTAATATAAAATTGGAAGTCCACCATAGAAAATGCCTTCAGTAGGGCTGATAAACATAAGAAATAGGTAAGGAATATGGACATGGAGAGAGTGTAGCATGTCTTTTGCCTTTTCATTACTTACACCTTCTATGGATTTGATGTGGGGAAAGATTCATCTTGCCATATTCAAGAACCTTACAAGTCAGCTTTGACATAGAAGATGAAGTAAGTTCTTCAGTTTCATAAGGAGGATATTTCTGATGATGATCTTTTTACACTGAAACAGCATAATAGATGAAAGAAAGTGAAACATAGCCCAGAATGAAGAAATGTAAATATACAAATTAATCACATCTGAAATAAAAGGCATGTATATTTTATTGTTCATTTTGGTCAATTTCTGTGAGTGACTGGATGAGGGACAACACTGTAAATCTGCTCCTGCATTGCTAGCTTTCCAGGAGGACTTATTCACAGTTCAGAATCCAGACTGAAATAGAGTTGGTTATTCTTTTTGCAGCATCACTGCAGGTGTTCCTTGCCTTTTAAACCTAATACCCTACTACTAACATTCAAGTTTACAGTACAAATAAACAGAAGACTGATTATTTGCATTACAAAATAATATATGATTTTTAACAAGAGTCTTCTATATAATAAGTCCTCCTCCAAAGTTCACAAAAAATGGGAATCAGTTTATCAAATGTTAATTATTCAGCCTTTCAGGATCACAACTATTACGCTTTCTGTGAGATAAACTTGCTTTTGGAAATAAATACTTTCAATGTTTGGCACTTTTCCTAAAGAAAAATAGCAATTAGTGAAAACAAGTTACTTAACTATATAGTTCAGCAAGCTGTCATGTTTGTAGGTAATAAAGGCTTAAACACAATCCACAACTTTCCTAGGGGCAAGCAGAGTTTCCTCTTTCCTGAAGTAATATGATCAGATATTCTAGGTTTTGTATGCTTTTAGACATTGCCAGAGTTTGCACTAGCTGTAAGCAGCTAAGAGTAGAGGTGACAGGTAGGTCAGAATATAATGAATTGTAGTAATCCTAGCACGAAATAACAGAAGCACATCCGAGGGTTTTTCTCTCCCTGGGAGACTCAGTAAGATATACCCTAGAAAGGCTCCTAGGATGATAATAAGATGACTGTGCAACCTGATTAATATGGACCTCAACAACAAAGCTCAGACTCTAAAATCAGTTCAGTGTTATGAGCCCTAAGACATTGAGGAGGATATACTAGATGTCAGAGGGAAGAACTAAAAAGAAATAGAAAGATTGATGTTGAGGAGACCCTATGAGTAATAATTTAGTCTTGTCTACATGTAGCTTTAAAAAGTTGGATGATATCCAAGCCTGAATGTCAGAGAGACCATTATGTGGCATGCAGAAAGCCATCATAAGGCCCATGGGGATGGGAAACAGACTGGAGTGTGTCATCTGTGCTTATCTGACACAGAAATATATTGGTTCTGAAACCAACATTCATAATAAATAAGCAGATACAAACTTATATTTCATATATATATATAAGCAAAGCAACATATTAAAATTACTATTCTTTTTGTTTCATGTAAATACAAATATATACTGTCACTTAAAGGACACAGTCCTACCCTCAAAAAGCTTATATTTCAAAACAGGTTACAATGTAAATGGTTTCCCATTATAGTTTACTATTAAATTGCCCCATTTTTTTTACTTTTGTTTTTCAGAATATCCTATGTGCTTTTAGCTATTTTTCCCTTGGTACTTTTTGAGATTCAAAAGGAGTTAAGGAAAGTGATGTTTATAGAATAATAGAGGCTGTGATATTGAGGATTATAGACACCTATAATCAATGGACTATAAAGTGCCAACATTTAAAATAAACATTTATTTTAACAGATTAAAAATTCTTATATAAAAACTGCAGTGCATTAAAAAATGTTAAACAATCCAGTTTTGTTTTTCCATAACAACAGGCGGGAACTAAATCTAGAAAGATTCTTGGAATAGAATACTGAACTTGTAATGATAGGTTTGTTTTTGCACAGGGAGTTGTGTGTTAGTGGATAAGAGCTGTGTCCACAGGACAGAAACATGCAAGGAAAGCCAGATTTGATTAGTCTTCCAGATGCTGGCCGCTAACTATTTCATTTTCTCTGGGTGGACATAATTTTAAAATAGTGGCCTGAAATAGCTATAGAATGCCAAATAATAATTTTAAAAATTAAAAAATTTTTTTCCTATAAGCTTTATTTCAACTATCAAATTTTATCCAGTTTCCCTCACATGCTCTAAAACTGTTCTCAGATAGCAGTGAACTTTGCGTATTCTTAACTAGGCCACATTTAATATAGAAGCCTATTTTTAGATTCATTCTTCTCAAATTTTACTTACGAATCTCCTAATGTGAGTTTATCTTGAGTTCTACCACAAAGAGCAAAAATAATGCTATTTCTTAATCTTACTCCAATAGTAATATGTATATATATAAATATTTATATATATAAATAACATTTACATATATAAATTTTCATAAGCCAACACATTTAACTTTTTGACAATGATGGTGATTAGCTAAATTTCTAAATTTTCCTTCTTTTACAGGCCACATTTTATTGACATTTTCAGAAACCTCTTAAGTAGCACAATGTGGTATTTTATTTTAATGCCTCTATAAGAATCCTTGTGTAATTTTATATACTTCCTGCAAGTTATACATTTATATTTGTAAGTTCTTGTTCAACCTGATTCATGGTCATGTGGTTCATACATATTAAAAAGCATGAAGTTCCACTGATTTTATTTATATTTTAAATTAGAGATTTCATTCCATTTATATATTTTATGAAAATGCTTACATGGTACTAGTTTAACTTAAGTAAGTGGGCAATCAGTTGCCCAGTACAGCCACTTGTTTAGGAAAATGATAGTCATTTATGATTTAGATACATTTATATGCAAGATGTAATCACAGAAAGGGTCACCAAACCTGTTCTTTTCACTGTAATTGAATTTCCAATTCATTGAGGGATGACTGATTTAATGCCTAAATGAATACTCTAACTTTGGTAGCAAACTACTCATCATGACAGCAAGTAGTTTCTTGGTCTGTTTAGAATGTGTCAAAATTTATGTGGCATTGCATGCACAAAGACAAAAAAAATAGAAACACATATCTAAGGAGAATGGAGCATACATTGTATTATGTGATCTTCAAGTTTTCGAATCATATGTGTCATGAGTCCAAGAATTAAACAAAAACTATAACTACTATGTTTCATGTCTATACCATACCTTTTAACTTCATATTTTCAACTACTGTAACTATGCTGCTATTTTATAGCAGTTGTGCCAATTTAAAAAATCACTAAGAAATATTATATGCTTGCTATTTGAGCTAAAAAAAAGGCCCATTTTTAATACTGAAGTTAATTAATTCTTCTGAGAAAGCTGTGGATTATATTTAAGCTCCTTGTTAATTATATTAATAAGGTTAATCATGGTTCATATCATTACAGACAGGTACAAGTTCCTAAGCACAACTAGAGGAACATCATCTCATATATTTTCCCAGTACTTTATAATATCTTCCAAATGAAGATAATTCAGCAATAAAATTGTTTCAAACAACTGGTCCCACAATTTTCATGTAATAATAACAACCAAACGATTTCTACCTAACATTTACAAAGGTTTTTTTTTTTTTTTAAATACATGCATACTTTATCTAACATTTTACTGTTGCAATTAATAAAATACGGTTTTAGGCCAAAATAGGGTATGTGGAAAACCTGAAACAGAGGTGCACACTGTAATTGGTTGAGTAGTAAGTGGTTCATTGCTTTCTTATCCTTTATCCATTATTTATCTATTTTGAATGACTTTTTGTTTTAAATGTTCTGCGATTCCTTTTGCAGGAATGGTGCCTTTTGAGCTAAATGTTTGAAATGTAAAGAGAATGACCTCATATATATATTATATCGCATTATTATGTATTTTATCCCAAACAGTTTTACCTTCCTCTCCATTAACACAATCCTTTCTTTTGTTGTAAGAATTAGCACATGTTTATACTTACAAGATTAAATTTATTTTGTTAAAAATAAGTAAAGTTATATCCAGGATTTTTAATAACATTTTTCAAAGTAAGGTCCCAATTAGGCCATTGACCCCCTTTTAATTAAGATAAAAATTTGGTTTCTCTTTTAAGTGGTTTTGTTCTCAATGCCTTTTTTTCTGAATCAATTTTCCTGTGATAAAAGGATTTCTGATATTTTTGCACTCTAAGAAGCATCCACTTAGAATAAGGAAAGAAGGAAATGGAGTTAACATATATTGAATTCCAACTTTTCTTACTTAATCCTTACAACAGTCATCTTATTAAGCATTATTGTCATCATTTTATATTTCTGGAAAATGAAGTTCAGAGATATTAAATAATCTATCTGAGATCACACATTTAGCCTGTGAAAAAGTTGGAATGCAAGCCCTGGTTGCCCAGATTCCTAAGTCTTTGCCAACCTTCAGCTTTGGGAAGGTTTGGGAAGCTTTGGGAGGAAATTGCAGGAGCAGATTCTTGGTCCCAGGTGTCAGAAATATAAAGATGCTATTATTGTGATTCAAAATCCAGTAAAAGTTAGCAAGTCTGACAATATTAGAAATATTGTCCTTCATCAATATCCATAGAATGAATGGAACAGAGAAAGATAATCTTGATGTTGTCTATAATACATTAATTATTTTAGAAATTTAATAATGTATATGGACATTTGCATAAATTGAAATTTTAAAAATATTTGAAAAGACTGACACGTTATGTTACTTGTGTGTTATTTGAAACTTTCATTTGCATTTGAACTTTCTTCTACTTTACTTGATAAAGAGGTATTCAGCGTACCAGGAACAAGTAACATTTGTGTTGGTAAGGGGGATACCATTAAACTTCTTTGCTGTAATGAATGTTAAGAAATATCTAGAAGTGACAATAGAGTTAGAACATGCAAAATGCCTAAAGAATGAAGGTTTCGAGATTATTCAGAAATGATATTCAAGCAGAAAGCGATTGCATAGAGCTAATGTCATATGTCATGTGTGCTTTGGGTCACTCCCATAGAAAAAGAATGACCTCTAAAAATAAGTCGCTGAATTCCTATTAAAATTAAAGGCATGACTCTATTTTCCATGATATTTTACACCATCCAAGCTCAAGAGTGAGTTGACTTTCTATCTAGATCAGATATCAAGGATACAAGGCCATGGACCAAATCTGGTCAGACACCTTTTTTGCATATAAAGTTTTACTGGAACACAGAGACGCTCATTTGTTTATGCATTATCTATGGCTGTTTTCATATGGCCCCAAAAGCCATATGATTGTTACTATTTGATCCTTTACAAAAAAATTTTGTCTACCACCCTGATCTAATTGAAGGACTAGAAATAGTACTCATTTGCTATGTACATAATATTCAAACATACTCTCTTTTCTTCTCATCAGTTATGTTTACTCTTAGTGTCATTCAAGAAAATGAGGTTTAAGAATCAGTGTTATCAGACTTCAGAAATCTCTTCGCAGACATCCATCCACTTTCCCCTTTTTTTCTTAAAAGTCCCTCTCTTTCCCGTCTCCCTTTCTTTTCTCTCTCTCTGTCTCTCTTTCTGTATAATTTCCTCTAAGTCCCCTGTATTGCATTTAAGTGTTGCTTTATTTATTGTTAGCCTAATGCATTGAATGATTTCACAGGATGGTGTGTGCCCTGGCATATTATCTTGTTGAACTATTCAATTAAATATGATAATGTTGGGCACATTGACACTGTTAAACACTCAGGTGAATGAGCAATTCACTGTGAAGTGCAGAAGTATTTGAAGTCATCTGCATGTCTACAAGCAATATATTTTTATATGAGTACTTCAGGCTTCTAGTGAATGGTACATGCTAGGGAAAAAAAGCTACCAAGAAATTAGAATATATAGAAAACTTAAAAGACATCAGAGAAATTATAATTTTTAATTGTTTCCTGACATATGCACAAAGAAATGTGTAAATTGGATATTAAAAGGTTTCTCCAACAGTCATAAAGTGGTTCAAGTTTACAAAGCACTGTACTTAACTCATTTCTATAGAGTGTATCACCATAGTCCTCAGCCTTTCTCAAAAATGTATCATTTAGAGGTATTTTTCCTCAAACTCTAATTATTATTGTTGTATATTGTTCCATTTTGTATCATTTATATTGCAACCTTTTTTTCTGGAAGTTGGACAGTTAAATGTACCCTGAGCTACTTAGAGCACGTTTAGCTATGAAAGCAACCTTTTAGAACATCTGGGGCACAAAAATAAAGAAGGTTCCTGATCAATGACATGTAGGTGGCAACTGAAGAAAAACAATCCCTTAATATTGTGCTGAAAATTCAAATTAAATGTCTACTTTGACTGGGAGGTCTTTGTTTCTGAAAATTAATTCTACTGAGAAGCCCTTTTATTCTGTTGGAAAAGTCCCATTTCTGGCAGGAAAGTGCTAGAATGCAATTATTTTTCACTGTGATTTAGAGAGACATGAAAGAAGATGAGACTGTTTAGGAAATCTTCAAAATATTTTAAACCTATTTTACTTAAAAATGTTCAAATAATCTGATTGTAACTTGTGTGATGAAATATATAGTGTCTTTGACTATACAGATTTTTATATATATTTATACATCTGTTAGATATTCATATACATGTTAAAGTTCTGGACAAATTCTTCCCTGACTGGAAATTGGAATTGATATATAACTCAGAAAAATGGAAAATATTTATTAGACCTCCGTGAGATAAAAATGTAGTTAGTTCTTAAGTAATTACAAAATATAAAACTCATAAAACCTTATGTTTCTATTTTCAGCTTTTCAGTTCTTGTTTTTCACACCAAAAACTCAAAAAAAAAAAAAAGGAAGTAAAATGCCTGTCACAGGGCTTTGCAAATAATAGTATTTGGTATGTGTGTATATATATATACATATATATATACATATATATGTATATATATATGTATATATATATTTCTTCTCCTTTCATTCATTAATATTATCATCAATATTTGGATATAGTTATGTAGAAATGGGCAAGGTAGGTGAAATACAAAGTTTATTTGTTGATTCTATGATTCATAAAGACATTCCACATACCACTGCTCAATGTCATTCTTATTTTTAAAATACTGCTTTATGTTGTAGTGTGTAGTCATATTAAATCCACATCATTACCTGCTCTTCTTATAAGCCTATACCCTTTTGCCTATAAAGCCATACTATTTGCTTTTGTTTGCTTACTTTTGAACCAGTATCTGCTTCCTTCAAACTATTAATTTGACCTTCATCAATAAAATGGGACCAAGAACAATCCACAATGCCTATCATTCTAGAAATGATAAAGTAATATCACAAGCATATAAACAAAAAAGGAAACAAACAGCTCAGGTCCAATGGAAAAATAATTTATCCATGGGTTGCAAGATGCATTTGAGAAGCTCTTTGGTAATCAAAACAAAAATGATGAAGAATTAAAGATGGAAGTTGTATTTGAGTGAGTGGGAAGTAAAAGGAACAGTTACAGGAAACATTATAAAACAAATGGAACAGAACTAGTAATCAAAGGCATACTTGAAGAAAACTTTTCACAGCTATAAAGAGAGAATTAATTAATCACAGCATGAGGATTCAATGTATAACATACAAAATAGGTAAAAAGAGATGCATGTTCTAGATACACCTTGAGAAATGTAATTATCACATATTATTTCTTTAACTGAATAATTAGCATTTGGGTAGAAAAATAAAACAGATAATGCTCAAAAAATTAGGCTGCTCTCATATTTCCTGTCTACAACATGACATGATAGGTGAGCAAAATCTACTGAATTTAAACAGTAAAAAATTACGATGTGCAATTTTTATTCACAACTGATCTGTCATTAAATAATGAAAACAATGGAAATACAGACTTTTATATAATGTCTTAGAAAATATTTTAAAATTTTAAATTTAAAAAATTTACAGAGGAAACAAAAAATCCTCTTCAGAAATAATCTTGACGATATATTGCAGCTAACTGAAAGAAACAAAATTAAAAATTAAAAAAATTGGGGGAATATGAAGACAATGTCTGATGATGAGCATTGAAATCAAGTA
Source organism: Eubalaena glacialis (assembly GCF_028564815.1). NCBI lineage: Eukaryota > Metazoa > Chordata > Mammalia > Artiodactyla > Balaenidae > Eubalaena > Eubalaena glacialis. The sequence goes on along the minus strand of NC_083727.1, from coordinate 61,053,661 downwards.
AACATGTAGTTGAAGCTAAACTAAAAAGCAATGTTACCCAGTGGTTTGGAGCACATGTTCTGGGGAGACAAAATGAGATTCACTTCATGGGTGGATCACTTAGAAATTTGTGGCCTTGGGCACTTACTTTCTCTAAGCCTCAGATTATTTTTTCTTAAATTGAGATAATAATGGAAACAATCTCAGAAGGTAATTTAGTGATCAAATAATACATTTAAGTGTTCTACATAGTTCCTAGCTTAATATTACTAATTAACATTGTTTTAATTGTGGTGATCAAATGTGATGGAGATTTATTCTTGAATGAAACCATATATAATATGAAGATAATAATGCAATCTCAAAAGTCTGGGTCTAAAATCCCAGACTGCATTACAAGAGATTAAGTAGGAGTGAGGTGGGGATGGACCAACAGGCAGGGAAGAGTGTTTTAAAATCATGATAATGTACTAAGCTTATATTTATTTTTGAGGTTTAAAATTAGATAGATTTAGGTTTGAAATATGTTGGAAAAAATAAAGTAACCTAAATCAAACTAAAAAGTAGATATGATCATTCAAATCACATGAGAAGACATACATAAAGACCATACAAGTAGCAAAGCAGAATTTAAGAAATAAGAGACACACCAACAATAAGAATCATAAACTAAATACAACAAAAAGAATAAAAATAAAAAATAAATATTATTAAAATATTTGGGTTTAGAAATTTTTTGCATAGATACATAGTGCAAGTTAATTTTTAAAAAGTTGTAAATGTTACATAATCATGACTGTCACACAAATCTAGAGGAATATATGTCAAAGATGTACTTGCCTATTTACATCTGTAATGAAGGAAGCAGTGAGATATAAAGCTGGTTCAAAGACCATTTAAGGAACTGAGTAGATACTATGGTCATTGAAGAAAAGGTGTTGGAATAAAAATGTTAGATTATATATAAAACTGTTTAAAGTTCTACATGGCAATAAAATGATAACCTTTTATGACAAAAATATGAATCTTTTAGGACAAATATCAATTACTTCTCCACCCTAAATTATTAAGAAATTAACATGTAATTTCAGAACCTAAATCCTGATTCATAGTAAATAATGTATCAAAGGAAGTTACATTCCCCTTGTGAATTAAATACTCCATGGGTGGGCCTGTTATTCAGTGCATTAGTATGACATTGAAAGAACATACATTCCTTCCTTTGCTTTATTCCCAAGTTTTGGATAATGTTTCTTAACAGTTGATGCTACTATTATTCTGCAAGGTACTGTTTATTGAGTGTTTATTTCCATGTGTCTTCACTACATAGAATAGTTTATTTTACAAAAATGCATGAGAGGGCTTCCCTAGTGGCGCAGTGGTTAAGAATCCGCCTGCCAATGCAGGGGACGTGGATTCAAGCCCTGGTCCGGGAAGATCCCACATGCCGCAGAGCAACTAAGTCCGTGTGCCACAACTACTGAGCCTGCGCTCTAGAGCCCGCAAGCCACAACTACTGAGCCCACACTCCACCACTACTGAAGCCTGCGCACCTGGAGCCCGTTCTCTGCAACAAGAGAAGCCACCGGAACTAGAAAAAGCCCACACGCAGCAATGAAGACCCAGCACAGCCAAAAAAAAAAAAAAAAAAAACTGCATGAAAAAACTAGGGCATCTATTTTTAAAAGTTCAAATTATAACCTTACACTTTGATTATTTATCAAAATAAATTTCATGAATTATAAATCAAACAAACAACATTTAAAAGGTATTGATAAATATTTTAAAAAGCTTGAGAAGAACTCATAAAGGAAGGAAATAATGATTTGATTACCTAAAAATTTTCAAGTTTACAGCATGAAAAATGCCACAACTATATTTAAAGAGAGAATACTATGAACAAATGTAATAGGATGTTGGTACTTTTTTATAAAATGTCATAAAATTTATTTAATATTCCAATAAAATATTGTTAAAACTGTGAACAGATAATCTAAAAAACAAAAGTATGGATAGCCAATAAAAATATGTGCAATATCAAATAAAATGTTAAAGTTTTAAAATATAACTCAAAGTTCTTGTGGGATTATAAATTAGTGCAAATTTATTGGGGAAGGACTTTGGCAAATAAATCAAGTCTTTGAAAGCGCTCCTATTATTTGACCCAGTATGCCCACTTTCCTAATATTATTTATAAAAGAAAATTTTAAAGTAATCATATTTTCCAACAATAGGGATTATTTAAATACATCATAATACATTAATAGAATATTATGCAGCCAATTGAATTGTGCTTTTGATGAATATTTAATATTATATGTTTTAAGTATAAAAGCATCAGAAGAGTTACATAAAATATTCCAAATTTGAAATGTGCAATTATGCATAAAACATCTTTGACTTGTTCCCTATCTTCAGGGAAAGCATTTGGTCTTTCAATGTTAAGTATGATGGTTAGCTGTATGGTTTTTACAGATGCTATTTATCAGGCTGAGAACGTTTGTTTCTACTTCTAATTTGAGGGTTGTTTTTGTCATGAATGGGTTTTGGATTTTGTCAAATTTTGTATATGTCTATTGAGATGATCATATTTCTCTATTAATAAGGTCTGTTACATTAATTAATTTGGGGATGTTAAATCAACCTGGCATTCTTGGGACTTGTTCATGGTGCATAATCCATTTTACTTGTTCATGGTGCATAATCCATTTATATACTGGATTTGGTTTGGTAGTATTTTGTTGAGGGGTTTTGCATCTATATTAAAAAGTAGTATCAATTAGTAGTTTTCTTCTTGTGAGTCTTTGGCTTTCAGATCATGGTAACAGTGGCCTCACAGAGGAGTTTAGAAGTAGTCCTTCCTCTTCTGTTTTTTTTGGAGAAGTTTATGAAGATTTGGTATTAGCTCTTCTTTGAATGTTTGGTAGAATTCACCAGTAAAGCCATCTATGTCTGTGATTTTCTTTGTGTGAAGTTTTAATTTTTGTTGAGGTGTAGTTTGCATAGAACACTATATTAGGTTCAAGTGTACAACATAGTGATTAGATATTTGTATATGTTGCAAAATGATGACCACAATAAGTCTGTCACCATACATAGTTACAGAAGTTTTTTTCCTTGTGATAAGAATTTTTAAGATTTACTCTCTAAGCATATTTCAAATGTGCACTACAGTGTTAACTATAGTCACTATGCTGTACATTACATCCCCATGTCTTATTTTATAACCGGAAGATTGTGCCTTTTGACTCCCTTCACCCATCACACCCACTCCCCTCCTATGGCAACCACCAATCTATTCTTTGTTTCTATGAGCTTGGGTTTTTGTTGTTGTTGTTATTTATTTATTTTAAAAATTTTACATATAACTGAGGTTGTATGGTATTTGTCTTTCTCTGTCTGACTTCTTTCACTTAGCATAATCCCCTCAAGGCCCATCGATGTTGTCACAAATGGCAGGATTTCATTCCTTTTTATGGCTGAAAAATGTTCCATTTTATATATACACCCCATCTTTATCCATTTATCCATCAATAGACACTTAGGTTGTTTCCATTTCTTGGCTATTGTAAATAAGGCTTTAATGAATGTGAAGGTGCATATCTTTTCAAGTTGGTGTTTTTGCCTTCTTCAGATAAATACCCAGAAGTGGAAATTACTGGATCATATGGTAGTTATATTTTTAATTTTTTGAGAAAGCTCCGCTCCATACTGTTTTCCATAGTGGCTGTAGCAATTTACATTCCTACCAATAGTGCCCAAGGGTTGCCTTTTCTCCACATTCTCACCAACACTTGTTATTTCTTGTCTTTTTAATAATGGCCACTCTAACAGGTGTAAGGTGTGATATTTCATTGTGGTTTTGAGTTGCATTTCCCTGATGATTAGTGATGTTGAGCATGTTTTCACACACCTGTTGGCCATCTGTATGTCTTCTTTAGAAAAATGTCTATTCAGATCCTCTGCCCATTTTTTCAATCAGATCGTTTGTGTTTTTTTGCTATTACATTATATGAGTTCCCTATATATTTTGTATATTAACCCATTATCAGATATATGATTTGCAAATATTTTCTCCCACTTAGTAAGTCACTCTTTCATTTTGTTGATGGTATCCTTTGCTGTGCAGAAGCTTTTTAGTTTGATGTAGTCCCACTTGTTTAATTTTGCTTTTATTGCCTTTGCTGTGGTGTCAAATCCAAAAAATAATTACTAAGATTAATGTCAAGGACCTTACCGCCTATGTTTTCTTCTAAGATTTTTATGATTTCAGGTCTTACAGTCAAGTTTTTAATCCATCTTGAGTTAATTTTTATGGTTGGTGAAAGATAGAGGTCTAGTTTCATTCTTTTGCATGTGGCTGTTCAGTTTTCCCAACCTCATTTATCGAAAAGACTGTCCTTTTCCCATTGTGTATTCTTGACTCCTTTGTCTTAAATTAATTGACCATATATACATGGGTTTATTTCTGGGGTCTGTATTCTGTTCCACTCATCTATGTGTCTGTTTTTATGCTAGTACCATACTCTTTTGAGTACCATAATTTTAGTAAAGTTTGAAATCAGGGAGCATGATACCTCCAGCTTTGCTTTTCTTTCTCAAGATTGTTTTGTCTATTCAGGGTCTTTTGTGGTTCCATACAACTTTTTGAATTATTTGTCCTGTTTCTGTGAAAAATGGCACTGGAATTTTGATAGGAATTACATTGAATCTGTAGATGGCTTTGAGTAGTATGGACATTTTAACAATATTAATTCTTCCAATCCATGAGCATGGAGTATCTTTACATTTTATTTGTGTCATCTTCAATTTCTTTCAATCAGTGTCTTAGTTTTTAGTGTACAGGTCTTTCACCTCCTTGGTTAAATCTATTCCTAGGTATTCTATTCTTTTTGTTGCAATTGTAAATGGGATTGTTTTCTTAATTTCTCTTTCTGACAGTTTGTTATTAGTATATAGAAATGTCACAGATTTCTATGTATTGATATTGTATCCTGTGACTTTACTGAATTCATTTATTAGTTCCAGTTTTTGGTGGAGTCTTAAGAGTTTTCTACTTATGGTGCCATGTCACCTGCAAATAAATAGTGACAGTTTTACTTCTTTCTTTCCAATTTGAATGTTTTAAATTTCTTTTTCTTGACTAATTGCTGAGCTTAGGACTTCCAATACTATGTTGAATAAAAGTGGTGAGAACGGGCATCATTGTCTTGTTTGTGATCTTAGAGAAAAAGCTTTCAGTTTTTTACCATTGAGTATTGTTAGCTGTAGTTTTGTTATATATGGCCTTTATTATGTTGAGGTATGTTTGCTCTATATCCACTTTGTTCATCCTAAATGAATGCTGAATTTTGTCAAATACTTTTTCTGCTCCCATTGAGATGATCACATGATTTTTATCCTTTATTTTGTTAATGTGGTGTATCATGTTGATTGATTTGGGGGTGTAGAACTATTCTTGAGTCCCTGCAATAAATCCCACTTGATCATGGTGCATGATTCGTTTAACATATTGTTGAATTCAGTTTGTTAATATTTTGTTCAGAATTTTTGCACTTCTATTTATCAGAGATATTGGTAATTTTCTTTTCTTGTGGTGTCCTTGACTGTGTTCATATCAAGGTAATGCTGGCTTTGTGAAATGAGTTTGAAAGTGTTCAATCCTGTTCTATCTTACGGAAAAATTCGAGAAGGATTGGTACTAATTCTTCTTTGAATGTTTGGTAGAATTCACTAGTGAAGCTGTTTGGTCTTGGACTTTTGGTGTAGGGAGTTTTTATTACTGATTTAATCTTATAACTTGTAGTCAATCTGTTCAGATTTTCCATTATTTTCATGATTTAATCTGTAAGGTTGTTTGTTTCTAGGAATTTATCTGTTTCTTCAAGGTTTTCCAATTTGTTGGTATATAATTATTCACAGTATTCTCTTATGATCCTTTGTATTTCTGTGGTATCAGTTATAACATCTCCTTTTTCATTTCTGATTTTATTTATTTGAGATCTCTCTTTTTTTCATGGTGAGTCTAGTTAAAATTTGTCAATTTTATTTATCTTTTCAAAGAAGCAGCATTTGGTTTCATTAATTTTTTTCTATTATCTTTTTACACTCTCTTTCATTTACTTCTGCTCTGATCTTTGTTATTTCCTTCCTTCTATTAACTTTGGGCTTTGTCTGTTCTTCTTTTTCTAGTTCCTTGGTGTGTAAAGTTGTTTGAGATTTTTTTGTTTCTTGAGGTAGGCATGTATTACTATGAATTTCCATCTTAGAACTGCTTTTTGCTCCATCATAAGTTTTGATATGATGTATTTTCATTTGTCTCAAGGTATGTTTTGATTTTGCTTTTTATTTCTCTGTTGACCCATTTGTTGTTCAGTAGCATGTTGTTTAGTCTTCATGTATTTGTGAAATTTTTAGTTTTCTTTTTGTAATTGATTTGTACTTTCATACCATTGTGGCTGGAAAGATGCTTGATATGATTTCAGTCTTCTTAAAATTGAACCATATGATCTATCCTGGAGAATGTTCCATGTGCACTTGAGAAGTTGTGTGTTCTATTTGTTTTGGATGGAATGTTCTGTATATATCTAAGTCCATCTTGTCTAATGTGTTGTTTAAAGTTGATGTTTACTTACTGATTTTCTGTCTGCATAATTTGTCCTTGGTATAAGTGGGGTATTAAAGTTCCCTGCTATTATTGTATTGTTGTCTGTTTCTCCCTCGAGGTCTGTTAATATTTGCTTTATATATTTAGGTGCTCCTGTATTTGTGCATAAATATTTACAAAGGTTATATCTTCTTTTGGGATTGGCTCTTTTATCAATATGTAATGCCCTTCTTTGTCTCTTATTACACCTTTTCTGTTAAAGTTTATTTTTGTCTGATATAAATATAGCTACCCTAGCTTTCTTTACACTTACATTTGCATGAAATATCTTTTTTCATTCCTTCACTTTCAGTGTGTGTATATCCTTGCATCTGAAGTGAGTCTCTCGTAGGCAGCATATAGATGGGTCTTGATTTTTTATCAATTCAGTCACTCTATATCTTTTAATTGAAGAATTTAATCCATTTACATATAAAGTAATTATTGATAGGTGTGTACTTACTGCCATTTTGTTAACTATTTTCTGACGTTTTTTAGTTCCTTTGTTCCTTTCTTCTCTTGCTGTCTTCCTTTGTTGGTTGACAACTTTCTTTAGGGGTATGCTTACATTCCTTTCTCATTGTCTTTTGTGTATGTACTATAGATTTTTGTTTGGTAGTTACAATGGGGCTTACATAATAGCTTATATATATAAAACAGTATTTTAAATCAATAACAACTTAAGTTTGAACGCATTCTAAAGTTCTACATTTTTACTCTTCCCTCCCAATGCTTTGTTTTTGATTTCACATTTTAGGTCTTTTTATCTTATGTATCCTTTAACTAATTATTGTATTTTCAGTTATTTTCACTAATTCTTCTTTTAAAATTCCTACTAACTTTATAAGTTTATATATATATTACTATATATATAGTATGCATATATACTTTTAAAGTTTATATATTAATATATATAACTATATATAAAACTTTATAACTTTACTATATATTTATCTTTACCAGTGAGATTTATATTTCTATATGTTTTCTTGTTACTCACTTGTACACTTTCTTTTTGGCTTGAAGAAGTCCTTTTCACATTTCTTGTAAGGCTGATTTAGTATTGATGAACTTATTTAGCTTTTGCTTGTCTGAAAACTCTCTCTTTCCTTCAATCTGAATAATAACTTTGTTGGGTAGAGTATTCTTGGTTGGAAATTTTTTCCCTTTCAGTGCTCCCTTATTGCTTGCAAAGTTTCTGTTGAAAAATCTGTTCATACTCTTATGGGGGTTCCCTTGTGTGTAACAAGTTTTTACACAAGTTTTTACACAAGTTTTACACAAGTTTTACACAAGGTTTTACACAAGTTTTACACAAGTTTTTTAGTTTTTCCCTCGATGCACTCCTTGTCTTTGAGCTTTGACATTTTAATTATAATGTGTCTTGGTGTGGGTCTCTTTATGGTCCTCTTATTTGGAACTCTCTAGGCTTCCTAGATCTAAATGTCTATTTCTTTCCCCAGGTTAGAAAAGTTCTCGGCCATTATTTTTTCAATAAATTTTCTGTCCTTTTCTCTCTCTTTTCTCTTTCTGGGACTCCTAGATGTTAGTCTGCTTGATGTTGCCACGTTAGTCTTTTAAGCTATTGTCACTTGTTTTCATTTTGTTTTCTTTTTGCTGCTCTATTGGGTGAAGTCCGCTGCCTTGTCTTTGAGTTTACTGATCCTTTTTTTCTGCTTCCTTTAGTCTGTTGTTGAACCCCTCTATTGTATTTTTCAGTTCAGATATTGTACTCGTAAGTTCTGTGACTTCTGTTTGGAACTTCCTTATATTTTCCTTGAAGTTCTCACTTTGTTCATCTATTCTTCTCCTGAGTTTGGTTAACATCTTTATGATCATTACTTTTAACTCTTTATGAGGTAAATTACTTATCTCTGTTTCATTAATTTTTTTTTTTTTTAGGTTTTATTTTGTTCCTTTGTTTGAAATGTATTTCTCTGTCTCTTCATTTTTCTTGACTCTGTGTTGGTTTCTATACATTAGATGAAACAGCCACTTCTCCCAGTCTTGAAGGGTTGGCCTTGTGCAGGAGATGAATCTTACTGTTTAATCTTGCTCTAGCTTTTGGTTGTCTCCAAACTTTTGTGATTGTCTAAGAAGGCTATTTTATTTTCAATAGGTCTCAGTAGTTGAGGATGTGCCAAGACCAGACAGTGTCCCAACTAGATTCAGGCTGATTGGAGGTCAGACCCTCAGACAACAGCTTTTAAAGAATACAAATATACAGAGTTCTGCAGGACCACATGCATAAGCCCCACTGGCCTGCAGAGCCAGGTGATCCAGAGGTGTTCCCTGGGCAGCAGTCACAAAAATCAGGGTTCCAGTTGCATATACAAGCTTTTTTCTGGGAGATGCGAATGAGCTATAGTGAGGCAGAGGAAAAGTGCAAAGATGCTATCCACCTGCCTACATTCCCTGAGAGCATCTCCATAGATTTTAGTTGTGTGCCAAACCTGAAACGTGCCCTTAAGGCTGAAGCTCCAGAAGTAGCAACTAGGCTTCTTTCATGGAAAGGCTGAGGATGTGTTTCGGTCTGCTGTCTGTGCAATGCCCTGGGGATGGTAGCCTGCCAAAAACTGTCTCTTTGATTGTTACAGTCCCAGGGGACCCAGAAATGCAAGTGCCCCTGGCCATCAGAGCCAGGCAATCAAGGAGTATCCCTTGGATGGCATCTGCAAATACCAGGGACCCAGATATACCAAACACTTGTAATAGCTCCCCGCTGAGAGATGCTGGCTCTCTGGACTGTGGCAGAGGGACAGTGTATAGATAGTGCCCACCATCTGACATCTCAGGAAATATTTACAGTTGGCCATTAGATGTGTGTTTAATTAGAAACCTGCCCATCAGGCTGTAGCTATGATGATAAGCTAATAAGCCTATTTCCAGAAAGATTGAGCTCCTGGGACTGTTGCCTTTTGTTGTGCCCTGGGGGTGGTAGCTATTTAAGAACTCTTTCACTGTTGATTATAGTCCCGTGGGATGCATGAGTGTAAGCTCCACTGGCCACCAGAGCCAGGTGATGTAGAGGTGTCCCCTTTCAGCAGCCACAAAAATCAGGGTACTAAAGAAGGATATAAACTCCTTTCTGTAAGATACTAGCAAGCTGGAGTGAGGCAGAGGGAGAGTGAAAATATTGAATTCAGCAGCCTCTGTTATCATAGAGCCCCTCATTAGGTCCTTATAATGTGCCAAACCAGAAGCCTGCCCCTTAGGCCAAAGCTCTGGACAAGCACATAGGCCTCTTAAAAAAATGGTACTGATGAACCTAGTGGCAGGGCAGGAATAAAGACGTAGACATTCAGAACAGACTTGAGGACATGGAGGTGGGGAGGGGGAAGCTGGGGTGAAGTGAGAGTAGCATCAACATATATACACTACCAAATGTAAAATAGTTAGCTAGTGGGAAGCAGCAGCATAGCACAGGGAGATCAGCTCGGTGCTTTGCGATGACCTAGAGGGGTGGGATAGGGAGGGTGGGAGGGAGGCTCAAGAGGGAGAGGATATGGGGATATATGTATGCATATGGCTGATTCACTTTGTTGTACAACAGAAACTAACACAGTATTGTGAAGCAATTATACTCCAAAAAAGATTTAAAAAAAAAAAAAAACTTCAAAAAAAAAAAAAGACTGAGGTGTGTTTCAGTCTGCTATCTGTGCAATTCCCTGGGAGTAGTAGTCCAAGAACTATCTCTACAATTGTTACAGTGCCATGGGACCCACAAATACAAGTCCCCCTAGTCTCCAGAGCCAGGCAATGAAGGGGCATCCCCTGAGTGGCAGTCACAAAAAAATGGATCACCAGACATGTTCAGAAGCTTCCTGCTGGGAGATATTGGTGTTCTGGAACATGGCAGAGAGAGAGTGCAAAGATGCTGCCCACTGGCTGGACTGAGGCACAGGGGGAATGCAATGAAGGCACTTGATAAAAAAAAGGAAAATGAAAAGAGGAAAAGAGAAAGAAAATTGAACAATGAATAAAAGAGAAAAAGAAAAAAAAAGAAAAAGGAAAATAAAAAGTGGGGAAAAAAAGATGGTACCTGCTGGCTTTAGTAAAGTGGAGAGAGAGTACAGAAGATGGCACCTACCAGCTGGAGCATAGATATGGCACCCATGGGAAAGGAAAAAAAAAAAGAAAACAAAAGGAAAAAAATGGTGTCTGCTGGCTTTAGTAAGGCCTTAAGGCATCGAAAGAGTGGGAAGATGTCACCCACCAGCTTCTGTCCCTGGAGAGTATCCCAGCAGGCACCTGCCCCTTAGACAATTGCTTTAAAATTAGGAAATGAGTCTTTTTTCACATAAAGTCTGGGTACCTTTCAAAGGGCTGCTTCTGCACTGGATTCTAGAGTGGGTGAGTTTGTATGTGGGCCTTTTAAGGGACGTTCCTCAGTTTACCACGTGAGCTATGAGACCCATTGGTTGTCAAAGCCAGATGTTTTGGGCTCTCATCTCTCAGTTCCTGTTCTCAAAAGTTAGGGTGCCTGATTTGGGGTAATAACACTTTGCTCCTCAGGGAGAAGTTCTGGGTTTTGAGCTCCCTCCCAATTGTAGGTCACTGCACTGGGGTTTTATGATGAGATTATGTCTTAAAATTTCCTTAGTGCTAATCCCTGAACTGAGATCTGGATGCAAGCCATAGACACTGGTTTGTCTGTAGCATAGGATGAACAAAGGCCCCCTAACCACAGGATTCCTATCGTGAACCTACACTTGCCTCTGTTTATGTGACATGTTATTAATTTTATCAAGCCCAACAAAGACCCCTGGAAAAAATTTTTTTTTCAATTCAGAACTTTTAAACCATGTAATTTGTTGACCCCAAATCTTGTAAAAGCATTTAACTCCTTGGACATCACCCCCATAAAATGGTTCATATACATTATATTAAAAATGTTTGCTTCTGAAAAAACAAAACAAAACATGGTCTGAAAGGACACATGCACCCCAATATTCATTGCAGCACTATTTACAATAGCAAGACATGGAAGCAACCTAAATGTCCATTGATAAAAGAATGGATAAAGAAGATGTGGTACATATATACAATGGAATATTACTCAGCCATAAGAAAGAATGAAATAATGCCATTTGCAGCAACATGGATGGACCTAGAGGTTGTCATACTGAGTGAAGTAAGTCAGAAAAAGAGAAATGTCGTATGATATCCCTTACCTGCGGAATCTAGAAAGAAATGATACAAATGAACTTATTTACAAAACAGAAACAGACTCACAGACTTAGAGAACAAACTTATGGTTACTTACCAGGGGGAAGGATGGGGGGAAGGGATGTTTAGGGAGTTTGGGACCAACACGTACACACTGCTATATTTAAAATGAATAACCAGCAAAGACCAACTGTAGAGCACAGGGAACTCTGCTCAATGTTATGTGGCAGCCTGGATGGGAGGGGAGTTTGGGGGAGAATGGATACATGTATATGTATGGCTGAGTCCCTTTGCTGTGCACCTGAAACTATCACAACATTGTTAATCAGCTGTACTCCAGTATAAAAAAGTTAAAAAAAAAGAAAACTTTCCTACCCACTTCCATGTGGTTTTCCTCTCCTTTGCCAGATGTGAAGTGGTTGCTCTGCCAGGTTTTAGGGTTTAAGAGGTAATTGTTCCATATATAGCAGTAAATTTAGTGTTTGTGGGAGGAGGTGAGTTCAGGATTTTCCTGTGTCTTCTTTATCTTGAACTGACACCAGTGTGAAGTTTTTAAATTACTAATTTTGTTTTTACTTGGTATAGGCCTATTTAAATTTTTTGTCTTCTTGAGTGAATTTCAGTAATTTGTGCCTTTCAGTAATTTCTGGAGTGATTCTTTTTCCACCATAACTTTTTAAATTTGATGGCATATAGTTTCCATAGTATTCTCTCATAATCTCCTGTATTTCTTAAGATGGGTAGCGATATTCTCTCTGTAATTCCTGATTTTAGTAATTTGAGTCTTCTCTTTTATTTTTCTTGATCAATCTAGCTAAATTTTTGCCAATTTTATTGTTTTTTTTCAGGAACCAACTTTTGGTTTAGCTGATTTTTCTCTTCTCTATTAAATTTACTTCTGCTCAGTTTTTATCATTCCTTTCCCTCTGCTTACATTCATTTTAGTTTGTTCTTTTTCTAGTTTCTAAATATGGAAGATTAAGTTGTTGATTTAAGATCATTCTTTTTAAAGATTATTAACACACTTTATTTTTTAGAGAAGTTTTGGGTTCACAACAAAATTGAGTGGAAAATACAGAAAGTTCACCACCTATTCCCTCTTCTTCCCCCATCCCACCCACAAGTTCTGCCACCACCAAAAATGTATGATACATTGGTTACAACCAATGAACCAATACTGATACATCATTATCAATCAAGGTTCATAGAAGACCTAAGACCATATCCATGGGTCAGGAGATTTAATATTTTTAAGATATCAGTTTTCTACTAACTGACCTATAGGGTCAATACAATCCCAATCAAAATCCCAGCAGGCTTCTTTGTAGAAATTGACAAGCAAATTCTAAAATTCATATGAAAATTCAGATACCCTAGAGTAACTAAAACAACTTGAAACAGAGGAATGAAATTGAAAGACTAATTCTACCTGATTCTAAAACAAATATTTTCTTTCAATATTTTACAAGTATTCCTCTACTCCTTCTTGCTTACATTGTTTTTAATGAGAAATCTGCTGTTATTCTTCTCCCTGTGTCTCTACATGACATGTCTCTTTAACTCTGGCTGCTTCTGAGATTTTCTCTTATCTCACATTTTAAGCAATTTGATTATGCTATGCCTTGATTTCATTTTATTCTTGTACTTGCAATTTGTAGAGCTTATTGGATGTCTGTGTTTAAACTTTTCATAAAATTTGGAAAATTTTTGTTCATTATTCTACAAATCTTTTTTTCTGTCCTCCTCCCCCTTCTCTCTTTTGGGGACTCCACACATATATATTAGGTCACTTGAAGTTGCTCACAGCTCATATTTTTTAAACAGCTCTATCCAGTTATAATTTACATGCCAAAGAATTCAAGAAAGTATATAATTCAGTGGTTTTTAGTATGTATCTCTGTGAATCGATATGGTAGTCTAAAAACATTGAGCTCTGATATTCTAAAAACATTGAGCTGTGTTTATTTTTAAAGTATTTTTCTGTGTGCTTCATTTTGGATAGGTTGTTTTTCTCTGTTTTCAAGGTCACTAATTTTTTTTTTCTTTTGCAAAATATAATCCACAAGTAGTCTCATCTAGTGTATTTTTCATTTCAGACGTAGTAGTTTTCATATCTAGAAGTTTGATTTAGGAATTTGATATATCCTCTATCGCTCTACTTAACTTTTTAAACATATAATGATTTAAAACATGTAATAAGTTATAATGATTATCTTAATAACCTTGTTTGCTATTTCTAACGTCAGTTCTGCATCAGTTTTAATTGGTTAATTTTTTTCTTATCATTATATGTCTTGTTTTTCTGATTATAAATTATAAAATTCAGCTTTTGGATGATGAATATTTTCACATTTTTGTAAATATTTTTGTGCTATTTTTCTGGGGTTTAGTTAAGTATTAGGAACAATATGATCTTTTTATTTTTGTTTGTTTGTTTGTTTTTAAGGATTTGTTTGGTGGGACCAGAACAGCTTTTAATCTAGAGCTAGATTAACTTAGACAAAATCTTCATGTGGGCCACCCTCTACCCAGTGGCCCATTTATTATGAAGTTTTTCCATGCTGAGTGGTGGGAATAGGTATATTCATGGTCTTGAATGATCACAAGTATCGTTTCTTCTAATATTTTAGAGTGATTCTTTCTCCACTCTTGGGTATTTTTTTCATATTCATGCCCTCATTAGTACTCAGCTAAATATTCCAGGGGGACTCTCTGCAGATCTCTGATGTTTTCTCTATATGCATCTTTCTCATCCTTGGTACTCTTTCCTGCAAACTCTGTCTTGTTCTCTTCAGACTCCCACCTCTGATATTCACATCAGGGATTCTTCCAGGTTCCATCTGAGTTCCTCCTTCCTGTATTGCTGCCTAGAAACTCTCTCAAAGCTTTAACTTGGAGGTAACCATAGCATGCACCCCATTTGTTTTCTTCCATCAAGGATCACTGCCCTTCATTACTTGATGGCCAGTGTCTTCAAAACCTTTACCTTTTGTCCAGTTTTTTGGTTGTTTCAGTCAGGAAGGTAATCAGGTCTCTTTTCTTCAGTTTTGGCCAGAGACAGAAGTGTCCTCTTCATTGATTTTTACTGGAGCTTTTACTTGAATAATATGAAATTAGACTACATGGTGAGAAGCATAAAAGCAATTAATAAACCTCCAATTTTTCATAGTATTTTATTCACTTATCTATATCAGAATAAAATTATTTTTTATGTTTATAAAGAAACTATATTACTTTTGTTTAAAAAAAAAAAAAACCTTATACTTTGAGTCAGTCTGACTCAGCCAGTCAGTCGCAGTCTGAAAAATCATGACTAATATCAGTCTCACATTTAAAAAATTTTCATCAAAACTCATCAACTTCATTTTTCATGTTCCTCAGTAGTAGCTGTTAATGCTCTCTGACTACAAAAACAGATGATATGTATGCATGATGAAAAGCAAATTAGTATTTTCTACTCAGTCTGAAATAATGTACACTCTTGTCTATGCTGTTCAGTAGGCCCAACACCTACTGGTCACAGTTAGGTCTTTTTAAAATACTTTTATTCTAGTATTAAACATTTTGATTAGAACTTTTATGTCATGAGCTTTTCAATAACCTTTGTTTTTTAAAGAAAGAAATGTAACATTAAACTCAGCAGTAGCTGGCCTAGATGCTAAAATGATGATACAATATTTATATTATATTAAGAAGTGTCCTCTATAATGCAATTCACTTTTTGAGCATTTGTCCATATATTAACATTGCTGGGTGACACTGAAGCCCTTTCTATACTTCATATTCAGCAATTTAAGCTTTGGCTCAATCTGTGTAGGCAGTGACTGGAAGGAATTTTCAGATGCTGATGGGTTGTTGGGAAGACAGGGACTTACAAAAGAAGAAAAGGATGGAAGCTAGGTCACTGTTCATTCTGTGTACTGAAGATTATGCTAAATCAAAAGAAGTTGCTATATGTCTGACCTCTACATAGAGACAGAGATAAACCTTAAAATTTTATTTTATTGTTGAAACCTGAAAATTAAAATCAAGGATGATAAAGGCAGGCCTAGACTAACATTCAAGAAAAAAATTCGTGTTTCTTAATCATCTTTGGTTATCTCTTGCAATGCCATCAAATTTATATAACAGAGAGGTGCACAAAGGTCATTTGCTTAAATTTTAATTGGAGACTTATGAACATATCTCTAATTTTTTCATAGTATATATAAATGATGATTTAAAAATTGCTGAAATATGCTCTTTTTATTGAGCTAAAATTAAATATGTTTCATTTCTAAAAGGGGCCAGAATGTAGAAAAAATTTTGCTTTAAATAGTGATCAAGTATTAATAGATCATTTCATATTAAACACATAGAAATAAATTGCCTTTCTCTTAAACATGTTTTATGTTGATCAAAGTTTTGATGGTTGAACTGCATTTTATATTTAGGCCTTAATGTTGGATATATTTAAAGTTAAAATAACTTTATTTATAACAGTTCCTTGAGTTTATTGAATAGTTCACACACTGATTCAATATTCCTTTGCTTTGGTACATGGGTGAGTGTTATTCTACAGTTGATCATGTATAAACTTGTTTTTTTGTATTTCCTGACAGTGTTTAGTAATTTTATCTATAGAAGGCTCATATACTACATACTAGTTCTTAATTTCTCATTAAATCTCTTTATTAATTCAATGTAGGAATTTAAGAATTTCAGCATTAACTTGAGAGAGTTTATTATTTTAAAAAAGACACCTTAAAGAGGAAACAATTCCATATGTCTTTTGTCTTGTTTTCATTTCTTGTGTTTCTTTGATGCCATGCGCCAGTGCTGGCTCTCTGAGAGCCAGACACAAAATGAGAGTGACATGTTGAACACATGGATATCAAGGATGTGGTTACCTTAGCAACAGGAAGCATATTAAAGCCTTCAGAACTTCCATTCCTACTCCTGGGACATTTCGGAGTTTCACATACTGTAAATACTGGTGAATATGACGTCTATAAAAGACAGCACAAACATTAAAGTATTATAATGTAAAAATGACCCAAGTTTTTCTCACAGGACCAAGTTAGTGATTTATAATTCACTCCCTCCCTGAGAACAGTTTAGTGGTGGTCTCAGCCAAAGGAGGAACAACACTTCTAGACCTTATAGTCTATAAAAGTAGAAGCTACATTAAGTTTCATGGATTTACACACATCCATAGAATTTGAAGTTCTTAGGTTTTGAAAGATTTGTTAGATTAACATTAATTTTAATTCCTTTTTTAGTGATAAAGTGCATTAAGATTCTGAATTACTACAGAAATGACATTGGGAGGATCCTCCATAGAGATTAGAGACTTTCAAAAATATAGTGAAAGTAGGTTTGCTCTTGTAGATAATTGAACTATGAGAATTTGATCTGTCACGGAGAAGAAGGCCCTTCTGAAGTTTTGCCAAGGTAAAAATAACATTTCTCTTTAGCAACCAAATGCTATCTTCATCACTACTGGCTACCTCAAAAAAACTCCTGTTTGTGTTTTAATGCTAATAATGGAAAACATTCTAAATCTATCTATCCATTTTTTACCAAATTAATTTATTACTTTCTCTTGATGATATTCTTCTTTGTCATTATATCTGTGCTTTCCTCTAGTTGAAAAATCTAATAGTACTTTTCCATAGGGAAAATTTCTCTCTCTCTCATATTCTCTTTACCTCTTTCTATTTATCTGATTGTATATTAAATTGTCCATGCTACTCACACACATGAAGTCAATTGACACTTTTTCTCTGTGAAAAAGAATTTGGTTCTTAAATTTGTTAAACAGTGTGGTATGTTTGAACCCTTGATTTCTCATATTACTTGCATTTTAGCCAACATCTTCATTGTCAGAAGACTCAATGATGCATCAACTATGATCTAGCACTTTTTGATAAGTCTGTATGACAAATAACACCTAATATCTCAGACAAAGAGTTTATATGCTCACTCTCTATTCATCTAAACTTTTTGAGTTTGAACCTTAGAGAAGTTAAATCATCTTAAAGCAAAGGGCCTAGGACCTATTATCCCAACTCACATCATAAATCTCTTCACTGATTTATGACTTACTGTTATGTTATGCTATCAGGATTTATGGAAGATCAATATAAGAATCACCTACTTGAAATATGGTCTGTGTCTTTACAAAACTTAACTTCAAAATTTTAGCCACTGTTATACAAGAAATCACACAATAGATTTTTTTCTTAATTAACATTCAGAAATTTTCATCTCTGTCAATTTATTTGTGTATTTCTTTTGTCAGAAAATGACAGCTGTATAAATCAATATGTCTTTTAAAAAATTTTAGCACTCAGGAATTGTAAACAGTTTGGCGAGCTGTGATATCACTTGTTGAGTATATACTGTATATCAGACCCAGTTCTAAGTATCTTATGCGTATCGACTCTAGGTCTCAAAACTACTCTGGGAGATTGGAACTATTCTTATCTCCATTTTACAGAGGAGGATATTGGGGTAAAAAGAGGGACACACATGTTGTAAGTAATGGAGGCAGGACCCAAATTAAGACAGTGTGACTCTTGGGATTGTTTTTTTAATGACCAAGCACCTGCCTCTGAGGTAGTGATGAAGTGAGCCTGCTTCCTCTTTTCTCCTTCTGTCTATGTCTGACAGGCACCATAATAAGAATAGAGGTTCTAAAAGCCCTGTTTCTGAACCAGCAGAAACATCATGTGGGAACTTGTTGGAAATGCAAATTCTTAGGCCCCAACCAAGACCGCCTGAATCAGAAACTTGGGGGTGGGGGTCTGCAATGCATGTTTCGACATACCCTCCTGAGGACTCTGCTGCACTTAAACGTCTAAAAACCACTGGCGGTAAGAAAGA